>NW_017671227.1:151995-248503 GCF_001879085.1 Nicotiana attenuata
GTGATTACCTCGTTAAATAGTTTGTTCGTTCCCCTTAAAGGGAATGCTTTTGACTGTCACACATACCTTTAGTCTAGTTCCATTGATAGCTGGGAGCAATTAGAGCAAGAGTTACTCAATCGCTTTTATAGCACAAGGCGTACCGTAAGTATGGTAGAACTTACAAATACGCGCCAACAAAAGGGAGAGCCAGTTATTGACGATGCAGACATGCAAGTCTCAACTGTAAAGATAGGCTTAGTGAAATTTCTGGATTGAAATGAGCATCCAAGTCATCCACTGGGGTCTTTGTTATACATTGCAAGGCATAAAGCCTAATACATTTGAAGAGCTAGCAAGTTGTGCACATGATATGGAGTTGAGTATGGCTACAAGTAAGAGCCAACAATCGCCTGCCTTTGAGCCTTACGATGAAATAGAAGTAGACGAAGCCAAGAATGAGGGCAAATATTCATCTGAATCTTAAATTGAGGAGTCCATGAATGTCACCATACTCCTCAACGCATGAGCCTAAACTGCAAGTTACGACGTTCATTGACACACGAGCCTAAATTGCATATCACGAAGCTCCTCAAGTTCGAGCTAAATCTTCAAGTTGCAAAACTTTTCAAATGTGAGCTAATTTTTCAGGTTGAAAATCTCTTCAAATCGAACAAGTCTTCAAGTTTTAAAGTGCATCAAATTAGGAAACAAAATCTTCAAGTTGCAAAGCTCTTCAATTTCGAGCAAGTCTGCAAGTTGTAAAGCTTCTCAAATTCGAGCAAAATCTTCTTGTAAAGCTCCTTGATGTACGAGCTTAAACTAGAAATTGCTATGCTCCTTGACGCACAAGTTTAAACTACACATTACTCCTTGTTGCACGAGTATAAACTTTCTAAAAATATTTTTTTTCCTGAACTACGTAATGACTTGATCCTCTCCGTCGGGGTACGTAGGCATCTTATAATTTCATTCTGAGTTCACTCACATTAAAAAAAAAGGTCTCTTTATCATGATGGCAAAGAGAAGCTGATGATGTTCTCCTCCAAAGCTCGAAAAGAGCACCATATGTATCATTTCATCAAGTCATGAGAAGGATGTTCTATGCACTTCTTCTCCAAATTGCATGAAGAGTCACATCTACTCCAATACAGATTGGTGCCAATCGCATGAAGTTTCAATTTAAGAGTATCGATGCTAATTAATGACGCGATGCTTCAATTCGGCGTAAATGGACTAGATTGACGCTAATCATGATGTCTCTTTGTCACGCCCCAAATTCGAGGGACATGACCGGCGCCCGATCGGGTAGCCCCAGTCAAGCGGACCTGGGTGCCTTTCCTAACCCACGTGTTACCCCATGTTTTCCTTACACAATATTCCAAGAATTAGCTGTATAGTTAAGTTAGGCAACACATATATACGTACATAATAGTTAATGAAATTACAAATTCTTTGCCCAACACATGAACATAGATTTACACAAGTTCTTAACCCACATCTACTGTCCACGGAGCCTCTAAAAGTACAACAGGATAATATAGTATTTGCCGGTAACAAGGCTCCGGCTATACCTTACACAAAAATCAAAATAAAACTCCGGAAACAAGCGGCCTGAGCCACGCAGGGCCCCGAGAGGAAAGGGGCTCACCAAAAAGCTGATGGAGGACGAATGGGAGCTATGATCGGTGGACTGGAGTACCTGCTACGGATCCACCTACAATCATAACACGAATGTAGTGCCCTCGGCAAAAGGGACGTCAGTACATTTGAATTGTACTGGTATGTATGAACAAACCTTGCTCCAAGTAAACTCGAACCATAAACAAGTATGTAGCAGTAATAAGAACAACAATCAAATCAACAAAGAGGGAACAACTAAGCCGAACAAGTATACAATCTCTCCTGCTTCCTCTTCCACACTTCCGCATCAATAATTTCACAATTTATAAGCAAGTATGTAATCGTAATAGAAATAACAATCAAATACGCAAAGAAGGAACAATCAAGCCAAACAAGTTTACAATCTCTCTTGTTTTCCCCTTCCACATTTCCACATCAATAATTTCACAATTTGTTCATAATTTCATTTCAATAGTGATTTCGATCACTTTCCACCCTTATTACCTCGGCCACCCTTATTACCTCGGCCACCCTTATCACCACAACCCACACCTTATTACTTCGTGTTGCGGCGCGCAACCTGATCCCACCGAGCAATCACAATTCACAAACAATACCACAGCAATGACAATTTACAAGGAGAACAACAACAAGTTTCAGGAACAACAACAACAAATCCCAATAACAACGACAACACATCTCAAGGAACAACAACACAACTCACACAGGGTTATATGACTATCAATGCCATTTCCATCTTTTTCAACAGCCCGTTGTACCATTTAAATCACAATAATAATTTTCCACAACTAGCCACAAAGGATGTTACCACAGTTATCTCAATTTCACCAATCTCGATTCCTTTCCATCATTTATTCCACAGTTCTTACTACATAACACATTCGCAATCACAACTTGGTTTATTGCCATTTACTTGTACAATCATATCGGACGTCTTAACCAACAACGTTTAAGGCACAATATTTACATGAATTCACAAATGGTTCACACAAGTAAACACATATTACTAGCAAGAGTTTAACTTCACAAATAACCCACGTAGACAACACGTACCAAATATTGAACACCAAGCAAGGTGATTTTACAAAGATCAAAGTTAGCCATACATACCTGGAGCCGAATTCCCTTTTAACTTCTATTTCCAATTCACCAAATAATCTAGCAACGTCAATCTAGTGCACAATTTAATACACATAACTTAGAATTGGGGTTCACAAATGCTTCTCCAACTTATCTAGGCTATCAGCCCATTCTTTGTACAAGTCTTTGCTCCCACCCAACTACTCCTACTAGATTTTAGGTTATAGAAAGGCATGCATGTATGAGTTCAACCATTATTTTCAAGAACCAATGCATGAGACTCCCCCACCCCTTAGTTTAAACCTGAAATTCAATGAAAAGGGTTAGGGATTTTACCTACAAGAAAAGGGGGATGAAGATAAGCTTGAAATTTCCCGGCCCGGATAGTTTTGCAGAATCAAATTTTGGAGAAGATGACTTTCTCTGTCAAGACCCTCTCTTCCTCTCTCTTATTTTGTGCAGAAGATCGTTAAAGAATGAGGGGGATGGGTGTTTTATTTCAAAGGGGTCGGGTTTTAAAATTTAGAAAAATAGAAGCCGAAATGCGGTCCGCAGATTGGACCGCAGAAGTGCCCCCAAAACTCTGAGGAGTCTGTCCGGGTCTGCGACAGGAATGCGGTCCGCATTCCTGTTATGCGATCGCATTGTGCACCGCAGAACTGACCTTCACAAATCCTTGAGGAACTTATGCGACGATTATGCGGTCCGCATATTGGTTATGCGATCGCATAATAGACCACATTTTCAACATTAATTCTGTTTCACTCTGCGGTAGGAATGCGGTCCGCGTACTAGATCTGCGACCGCATTCTGGGCCGCAGAATGGCATTCCTAACACATATTCGGAGTCGACACCACAAGATACTAGGTTTTGAGCCAAAAATATTTACGGGGCCTCACAGGTTGGCGGAGGTTTATATCCGATAGATTGTCTGTCTGCATGGTATTCCAGTTTCCATCATTTTAGACAGAGGTACTCAGTTCACATCGCGGTTCTGGAGAGCCGTACAGCAGGAGTTGGGTACTCGGGTGGAGTTGAGCACAACATTTCACCCTCAGACGGATGGACAGTCCGATCGCACTATTCAGATCCTTGAGGATATGCTCTGTGCGTGTGTGATTGAGTTTGGAGGTTCTTGGGATCAGTTCTTGCCATTGGCAGAGTTTGCCTACAACAACAGCTATCAGTCCAGCATCCAAATGGCACCGTACAAGGCCTTATATGGTAGGCGATGTAGATCTCCGGTGGGTTGGTTCGAGCCAGGTGAGGCCAGATTAGTAGGCACAGACTTGGTTCAGGATGCTTTGGAGAGAGTCAAGGTGATTCAGGATAGACTCCGTACAGCCTAGTCCAGACAGAAGAGTTACGCAGACCGGAAGGTTCGTGATGTTTCCTATATGGTTGGAGAGCGGGTTCTGCTTCGGGTTTCGCCTATGAAGGGTGTTATGAGATTTGGGAAGAAGGGGAAGTTGAGTCCGAGGTTTATTGACCCTTTTGAGATATTGAGACGTGTTGGGGAGGTTGCTTACGAGCTTGGCTTGCCTCCCAGCTTGGCAGGAGTTCATCCGATATTTCATGTTTCGATGCTCCGGAGGTATCACGATGATCCGTCGCACGTGTTGGATTTCAGCTCAGTCCAGTTGGAGAAGGATCTATCTTGTGTTGAGGAGCCAGTGGCAATATTAGACAGGCAGGTTAGGAAGCGGAGGTAAAAAAACCATTGCATCAGTGAAGGTTTAGTGGCGGGGTCAGGCGGTCGAGGAGGCGACCTGGGAGACCGAGCAGTATATGCGCAGCCAGTACCCTCATCTTTTCACTACTTCAGGTATGTCTTTGTGCTCGTTCGAGGACGAACGAATGTTTAAGTGTGGGAGGATGTAACGACCCGGCCGGTCATTTTTGGAATTTACGCCCGTATCCCCTATTAACTGCTTCCCCCAAGTTTATTTCTGCTATTTCAATTTGCCGGGATGTTTGGTTTTGAGTTTCGGAGAGTTTTGGGACACTTAGTCTCTAAGTGAGAGCTTAAGTGTTGGAAAGTTGGCCGTAGTCGGAACAGTGTGAAGACGGTCTCGGAATGGAAATCCGATGGTTCCGTTAGCTCCGTTAGGTGATTTTTGGTTTAGGGGCGTGTTCGGATTGTATTTTGGAGGTTCGTAGCTAATTTAGGCTTGAAATGCCGAAAGGTCGAATTTTGAAGTTTTCGGTTCGATAGTGAGTTTTTTATCTGAGGGTCGGAATGGAATTCCGAGAGTTGTAGTAGTTCCGTTGTGTCATTTGGGATGTGTGCGCAAAATTTCAGGTCATTCGGACGTGGTTTGGTTGGGTTTTTTATCAAAAGCGGAATTCGGAACATTTTAGAAACTTAGGCCTGAATCCGATGTGTTTTGGTTATTTTGATGTTGTTTGGAGTGTTATGAATATTGGTACAAGTTTGAATGAGGTCTTAGGATATGTTGATGCCTTTGGTTGAGGTCCCGGGGGCTCGGGATGAATTCGGATGGTTAACGGAGGAAATTTTGCAGTTGAAATTGTGCAGCAGCTGTTCTTCTGGTATTTTCGCATCTGCGGTCTGGGAACCGCAGATGCGGAGCCGCAGAAGCAGCGCAGAGGGCCGCAGAAGCGAAATTGGGATTTTCCCCCAGAAACCGCAGATGCGGTGAAATTTCCGCAGAAGCGGAACCGCTCCTGCGGTTAGAGGTCCGCAGATGCGGAAGCTGGTATTTTTAATGAGAGTCGCAGATGCGACGTCGTGTCCGCAGAAGCGGGACCGCAAATGCGGTCCCAGGGCCGCAAATGCTGTAATCGCTGGGCAGAATCTATATTTTCTTGCCTTCGCGAAATTTAGTCATTTTTCACCTCTTTGCAAACGGGAAGAAGCTTTTGGAGCATTTTTCAAGAGGGATTTTCAGAGGAGTCCATTGGGGTAAGGTCTTTGGTCCCAAAACACGTTATATTAGTGATTTTTATCATCCTAAGCATGAAAATTAAGGAAATCAGTGGTAATTGTGGGATTTAGGGCTTGGGATTAAGAGACTTTGAAATGGGAATTTGAGGGGTCATTTGGGCTCCGATTTTAGTGTTCTTGGTATGTATGAACTCGTGAGAGTATGAGGATAAAGGTAAATTTTACCCGATTCCGAGACGTGGGCCTAAGGGCATTTTGGTCATTTTACCTAATTTCGCGTCTTAGCTTAGAATTTAATTATAGAAACAGTTATTTGAAGTGTTATTTACATTATGAAATTGAATTGAATAGATTTGGGCCATTTGGAGTCGGATACTCGTGGCAAAGGCGTGGTTTCGAGTTGGCTTGCACTTGTTCGAGGTAAGTGGCTTGTCTAACCTTGTATGGGGGACCTTTCCCCTTAGGATTGATATCGTGGTAATTGAAATGCCTCGTACGTGAGGTGACGAGCGCGTACTTGAGCTAATTTTTGAAAATCCGGTTTTCTTAAGTATTTCAATTGAGTTCCTTCTCATGTTTCATTATACTTGCGTATTTAGCCCGTTGTTAGTTTAGAAAAGCATGTTTAGTTGACTTAATTGCCTTAATTGCATTACGTGAAGCATGTTAGGCTAGACTTATCTGTTTACTTGGTATGAAATTTAGCATTTATTGAGTATTCTTGTGTTGCTGTTGTGCGTTTTTAATTTGGGACTACGGGACGGCATCCGGGGAGATCCCCTGCAAGTACTTATGATCTGGACTGAGGTGCGGGATACCAAGAGATCCCTGGCACGTATATTGAGGATACCAAGAGATCCTCGGGATACCAAGAGATCCCCCGTATATTTTTGAGGATACCAAGAGATCCCTAGTATATTTTTGGGGATACCAAGAGATCCCCGGTTATCATCCTTGCTATGAATGGTAGTTTCTTGTGGTTTTCCTTTACCTCTGTTTTCCGTTATTGTACTTTTATTACCCTGCATAGGCTCTTACTGTAGATTTCTCAATTGCACTGCTTATATCATCCTGTCACTTTGATATTTATTTGACCTCAGTAGGGCCCTGACCTTCCTCGTCACTACCCAACCGAGGTTGGGCTTGGCACTTGCTGAGTACCGTTGTGGTGTACTCATGCCCTTCCTGCGCATGTTTTTCATGTGCAGATCCAGGTACCTCTACTCAGGTTTACCATTCTTGAGGCGAGGCAATTCTACGGGACTTCGAGGTATATCTGCCGCGTCCGCAGACCGAGGAGTCTCTTTCTATTCCTGCATTTAGTAGTTAGCCCTTCTGTACTTTATGTTCTTGTTAGACATTCCGGAGATTGGAGCTATTTAGTGTTTTTCTCAACTTGTGGATCCGTGAGTTTCCGGGTTTTGGGATAGTGTATCAGATTTTGGAAAGTTGTGTGTATATGCCAAGCAGCATTTAGATACTGTTTCCTTGAGTTATTCGGCTTTTGATTATTTATTTCCGCAAAATTAGTTGTTTTTCGCATTTGTTAGGCTTACCTAGTCGTTGAGACTAGGTGCCGTCAAGATAGTTCACGAAGGGCGAACTGGGGTCGTGACAATTATAGACTTACGTTGAGTATCGCTCAATCTTATCAAATTTGGAGATAAAGTAGTATTTCTAGTTGTCAGTGGGTGGACTATTAAAGGTAGATATTTATTTTGGTTAATTGATAAAGTCATTGTCATTTGAATTGCTATTAGGATGTTTGGTTGCTGATTTGAGATAGGAAAATTTTTGGGATAGTCAAAAAACAGGGTAAACTCTGTCCGATTTTCTGTGAAATACCGATGAGGCTTACTTGGGAGCACTTGCTCCTAAGCGCCGGTCACGATCCTAAATTGGGTCGTGACATAGGTATACCTTACGATCGGGTAGATGTTCGATCAATGTGACTTGCTCCCGCTCTTCGACCGTTGATTTTGTAGCATCGGAATCATCGAGTACTATAAAAGATCCGGGAACCCTATAACTATCATCTTCATCGGTCCCCTGTTTATCCAGTTGGGTCGTGGCTGGTGTTGATAATTGCTATTTAGTTTCCTGCTTCATATTCGAACATGGTTCCTTCGATGTCGCTAGTGTTGATACCGGAATCACTTCTTCGACTACAAACATTTCCTTTGCGGCCGGTTGCTCCCCGTAGATCGTTTTAATCCCTCCTAGCATTGGAATTTTAACACCTGGTAAAGGGTCGAGGGCACCACCCTCATGTTGTGGATCCATGGCCTCCCGAACAGGGCGTTGTACCTCATCTCCCCTTCAATCACATAAAACTTGGTTTCCTGGACGCTCCCGGCGGCATTTACTGGTAATGTTATTTCTCCCTTAGTAGTTTCACAAACCATGTTGAATTCGTTTAGCACTCGGGCTGCAGGCACGATTTGGTCCTATAGGCCGAGTTGTTCTACGACCCTCGATCGAATGATGTTGGCCGAGCTACCTGGACCAATCAACACACGTTTAACTCGAGATTTATTCATGAGTACAGATATTACCACGCATTGTTATGGCGCTGCACGATTTATTCTGTGTCCTCGTCGCTGAAAGACAAAGTTCCTTCTGGTATGTAATCTCAAGTCCGTTTCTCCCTTGTGATGGATACTTTGGTGCGTTTTAACATCGGGCCTTGAGGAACATCGACCCCTCCGATGACCATGTGAATGATGTGTTGAGGTTCTTCTTGCTCGGTTTATTTATTGGAGTCCCTATTTCTGAAATGATTCTTTGCTCGGTTAGTCAGGAATTCTCGAAGATACCCGTTGTTGAATAATCGGGCTACCTCCTCCCTTAACTGTCGGCAATCCTTTGTTCTGTGGCCGCGAGTGCCATGATATTTGCACATCTGGTTTGAATCCCTTTGGGCTGGGTCGGACTGTAGAGGTCAAGGCCATTTGGTATCTTTGATGCGTTCGATAGCCGATACGATGGCAACAACATCAACGTTAAAGTTATATTCCGATAACCTTGGTGCTTCTTTAGGTCCGATTGGCATGTCGAAACCGTTCTTGCTCATGAGTCCCCAGCTGCTCTGGCCACGGTCATTTCTCCTTTCATTTCGCATAGAACCCCGTCTGGACCCACTGTTTCTTCTATCTTCGTTGTACGGCTGATACCGATCCCTGTTCGGCCATGGTTCACGATCGATATCTCTCTTGACTCTGTCAATGGGTCTAAATAGGATAAACATACCCGGAAGGAGCCCCAGTTGATCATCTTCGACTCTGATCTTCGATTGATATCGGTTATGCACATCAGCCCAAGTGACAGCCGGATATTCTATTAGATTCTGCTTCAACTGTTGTAAAGCCACCGAACTTCGAATATTGAGTCCTTGGGTAAAAACCTGAACGACCCAAACATTAGCGACTGGTGGCATGTCTATTCGTTCCATTTGAAACCAAGAGAACTCTCTGAGCATTTCATTATCCTTTTGCCTTACTTTGAAGAGCTCCGATTTCCTGGTTTCGACCTTGATAGCCCCATCATGTGTTTTCACAAAAAAGTCTGCAAGCATAGCAAATGAGTCAATAGAATTAGGGGGTAAGTTGTGATACCATATTATAGCTCCCTTTGATAGGGTTTCTCTGAATTTCTTCAGCAAGATAGACTCGATCTCGTCATCCTTCAAGTCGTTTCCTTTGATGGCGCATGTGTATGAAGTGACATGCTCATTTGGGTCGTTCGTTCCGTTGTACTTAGGAATCTCGAGCATGCGGAATTTTTTAGGGATCGGCTTTGGAGCCGCACTCGGAGGGAAAGGTTTCTGTACAAACTTTTTGGAATCCAAGCCTTTCAATATCGGCTACGCTCCCGGGATCTGGCCGACCCTAGAATTGTAGGTTTTCACCTCTTTGTCGTTTGCTTTGATTTTCTTCTCCCCTGATTCTATTCGTTTTGTCAGCTCCTCGAGCATTTTTTTGTGATCTCGGGGTTTTTACCCGACTCGTTCCCACTCGACCTTTCTGCGATCGATTCCTCCTTGCGAGTGATTTCTCGAGACGGGTCAGGCTCGATCCTGCTCGATACGCGGCTCTAGTTTTGTAACTGAGCTATTGCCACCTGTTGAGCCTGTAACATTTTGAAGATCATCCATAGATTGACCCCGTCTCCTCCATTGTTTTGAGTATTCTATACTGTCGACCGGGCTCTACGGATGCTATTCTCGGGGACAGTAGGGGGGCTTGTGTCGACAGCCACGTGCGAATTAGTGTCTAACAGGTCCGTAATTGGAATTCCGACTGGATCAAGGGGAGGTACCTCGTTACCGGGCGCTATGTTATGGTTTTCACCGTGGTGACTAGATTCAATGTCAGCAAGTAGAAGTGCTAATTGTGAGTTTGACATTTTGAGCTTAGGCTTGAAATCAGAGACACTTTAAAGAACAAGTGTAAAATAGTGTGTGTTATGAAAATTTGAATCAAATAACTACTATTATCCTTAGCCCCACGGTGGGCGCCAAACTGTTTACCCTCGAAATCGGATAACAATTGAATTTATACACGGTTTTAAAGATACGTGATCTAACTTGATACAAATTGAGAAATCAGATTAATATTGAAATTAATGATAGAAAAGTAAATGCAAACCACACAAGTTGGACAATCTTGGCCTTGAAGGTAGGTCACCCTCGAGTCAAAAGTGCCTTAATCGATGCTGGAACGGAATGATAGGATAATAAGAACTAATAACAACAATATATTGCTTTTGGATGCGTGCTACAATGTGTATTACAAAGAATCAGACCCCTTTTATATAGTAGGGGAGTCCTGCTTTAGATACAATTCTATAAAAGGTAAGAAATCTCACGATTTGCTAATTAATCGGTCTCTCATTGATACGTGTCGAGATTCTCGCCGTGATATCTAACCGGTTGTGGATATTTCGGCGTTCCATTATTGGGTCCGATAATATTTCCTCGAGCTTATTCGGAGTCGGGGTCGGTTCCGGAGTCACGGGCTCGAAGATCTTGAAGATGTATGTTCTGACTTCGTACTTTGGTTCGATGGAACCCGGGGTCGATCTTCAATCCATCACGTTTCGGTTCTGATCCGTCATGCAATTGATGATCCCGATTCCGATCGTATACAGTAATAAAGGAGCATTTGGGGAGGGGGGAAGAGAAAACGGAATTGAAACCCTTCTATTTTATGGCACCACAATCCAAATATATTCGATACTTTATTACAGGCGTAATGGCTTCCTGGCCACTTAAACTTCTACCGTATTTTAAAGCCGATACACGAACTTACATTGTTCCCATTTGAACACACAAACTCACATATTCGGTAGCTAATAAACCTATTTGACCGTTGACCATGCACATGTGGCAGTGACAGAGATGATGTGGACAAGGTGTGTGCAAGTCACGAAAATTACGCGCGTGACTACAATAGCTTTGATTTAAAAAAAATCTAAAACTAGAAAAAAAATACAAATTAAAAAGAAAGAAAATAAACCAGGCCCACTTCCCCCATACCCCAAAAATTTCCTTCACCCCCTGTGTTCTTTTTCTCCATTGTCGTCCGCCCTCACCTCCTCATTCTTTTCTTTCTCCCCCTCTCTAATCTACCCCCTCCTCCTCTTTTTGTTCCACACCCAGGTAGAGATAGTGAAAAACAAAGAAAAACAATGGATTTTCTCAAAAAATTTATGTCAATTCTTCCTCTTACATTGACTCCCTCTCCCCTTTTTGTATCCAATCTCAGACCGGAAGACAAATAGAGAAAACATAAATATCAGCGGGAAATTATCGAGTTTTGGGTAGAAAATTACATTTATGGAGGCCGACTTTTTCTCTCTTTCTGATTTCACCATTTATGTCCTTCTTTGACATAGCCTAGCCGGCTCACCGTAGTATTGGGCGGCCTCCATTGTTTCAAAACCATGGATTCCTATTGATTTTTTCTGAAATTTCAAAATTAATTAAATTTTTTTAGTCTAGCCATGAGCATAATGGTATTGTGAATTTGATTTAGAAATAAGAGAGAGAAAGAACACTGAAGAAAAAGAAAAAGAAGAAGAATAAAAATAAGGAAAGGAATGGAGGTGGGTGAACGGAGAAGAAGGGAGATTAATTTTTAAAATTCCATTTAAAAATTTTAAAGATTAATTTTTTTTAATAATATAGGACCCACAAATCCACATGTCATATAATAAAGACCAAACATGTGACATGTTATTCATGTCAGAGCGATTGGCGAACATGTTCAACAGAAAGTGTTTATTAGTATTCATTCCGTCAAGTTGAAGTATTCAAATGGGAAAAATATAAGTTCATGTATCGGATTTACAAATCGGTACAAGTTTAAGTGGTCAGGAAGCCATAAAAGACTCGGAACCGAACATAGTTGTCCGCAAATTTACTAGTTTGAAATTTCATTTTACTTATTCACAATTTTAAGTCAGTATGTGGGCAGAGTGCCACTACAGTTCCTGAATTTTCTTGGTAGTATAAAAGTTCTGTTGAAACTTGAAAGACAATAAAGTTCTAAGTTATAAGAAATGAAGATGTGTTTGTAAGGGTATTTTGAAGAATCAAAAGATGTGTACAATATTAATCTACTATAGCCATATAGTATGTTAGCAAAATTCTAATATATATATATATATATATATATATAATAGACTCTATTAAAGATTTGGAAAAACTTCTTTTTAAAGGTTTTAATACTTCCGTGCTAGAGAAATATTAGGGCCAAACTATTATATTTCATCAAGTCTTAGACAGCTCCAAAATTCAGATACTATTCCTCAGTATAATATCCAAAAAGATACAAAATCAGAAAATTAATTTATGAGTATTATACAACCATGACAGAGAGTTTCAAAAGACTAAATCGGAAGAATGAATTTTTACAACAAGAGAAAATTAAACTTCTTGATCAAATCAAGACTTTAGAATCTAGAATTCACGCATTAATGCTTGAACTTACACAAACTTAGAGTTCTCTATCTCCTTCAAAAATGGATGAGACGGATGTGTATTCCCTATTAAATACAGATAAACCTATTGTATCACGTCTAGATATAACTAGTCTGGTTTAATCGGGAGCCGATAAAGACATATCAAATCCGTTAATGGCTGACACTTTGCCAAAAAGTAGAAATTTAACCCCCGAAATTAAAGAAAGAAGAAGGTTGCCAAGTTAATTATATTACTCAAGGAGAGACATTCAAAAGAAGACAAGTAATTATTCAAGAAAAAAAAAATGCTGAAAAATAAAAAATATCATTAAACAAACATTAGAAAAATTCTTGACAAAGGATAAACACATACTGAAAGGGGAATCACAGAAAGAAAAAGCAACCCAACAGAATTCATAAGAGGACAACACAGATGAAGACTAAGATATGGGATATCATGAAAATGAAGATGATGACTCTGGAATAAGCTTCGATTCAGCGGCTTTGCAAAATTTGGATACATGATAATAGAGTGAAGAAACATAAAGCCGAAGAATAGTAGAAACAAAAAGACATAAAGGTGTAAATTTGAAAAAATGAATGGTCCGAAGAAATGATGTGTGTCAAAAGATAAGATCAATAATTCAGGAAAAAGAAAAGATAAAATAAATAGCTAATTTTAAAAAAAATATCAACTATATAGCACATCGACCGATGACGAAGTACACAATTATCAGGAACAAGAAATAGCTAATCTTTATTGGTTTCTTTAGACTTCTTAATACGCTGCAAAATCTTGGTTACTTAAATCTGTTTGAATAATCAAGATGGAGATGGCAGAAATATCACTGCTCTTGTCTCTACTCCATGAAATTTCTCACAACACTACATTATTCATGTGCTTTTTGATGCATTAATGTAAATCCTTAAAATTAGTGTTGGGTAAGGCTACTAAACATGTACTCTCTGCTTTCATTCATGTTCCATTTAAGTAATTCACCAAAAGTTTCTATATAAGAAATCGTGCAAGATTTTAGTGAGGCTCAAATGAACTGATGACTTTCCATATACTGCAGTACACAAAAAGGTCCTAGTGAAAGATTTGCTACCAATAGTCCTTACAAGAGCAAAGACCATCTTTAAAACAATGGAATCTATTCCTATCACGCACAACTATCTCTCGCTTGACAATTTCTGATATTACTTTGAAAGCAGCATGACAGTCTTCACAAACGCGAAGATTCTTCATTATCCTTATTGTTTCTCCTGGTTTGGTGTTCATCAAACCAAAAACAAGGGCCAATTTCTCACTATGGCGATACAAATATTTTTCTTTCTCATTCTCTTCCATGTCTAGTAGGACCACTGAAGTATTTGGTACATATCCTTTGAACCTCATTTGTTCTAGCAGTTTGTCCCATATTTCAAAGATCTCCTCTGCTTGAGGATGGTTATCATCTCCGGCCACAAATTCATGCATTACTCCTGCTATAGTTATTGAACTCCAACCTGGAGTTTTCTTTACTCCTCGATCTTTCATCAACTTCCTCACCCTTGCTGCATCTTCCCAGCGCTTAGCTTCTGCATAAATATTTGACATAATTATATAGTATCCGTCATTAAGAGGGTCCAATATACCTAGGTGCCTCATAGCTTCCTCGGCCATTTCCACATCCTTTTGAATTCTACATCCGCCTAGAAAAGAACCCCATATGACACCATTTGGCTTTATAGGCATGCTTACGATGAACTCATATGCCTCTTTAAGAAGTCCTGCACGACTTAGGAGATCAACCATGCAACCATAATGCTCAATTTGGGGAGTAATGTTATAGTCTCTAGTCATACTAGCGAAAAATTCTCGCCCCTCATTGACCAACCCCATATGGCTACAAGCATGCAAGACTCCAAGAAATGTGACCTCATTAGGCTTCATTCCCGTTTTGATCATGTTGTTAAAGAGTTCTAAGGCTTCATCTGCCTGTCCATGCATAGCTAAACCCTGGATCATAGCAGACCACGAAACAATTGTCCGTTCCTTCATTTCTTCAAACACAGCTTTTGCAGCCTCTAAGAACCCGCACTTAATGTACATGTCAATCAGAGTGTTACAAACATGAACATTTCTTTTAAACCCGCTCTTATTTGAATATTCATGAATCCTCCTGCCCAATTCAAGTGCACCCAAATCAGCACAAGCTGCAAGAACAGCCACTACAGTCACCTCATTCGCACTCAATCCACTCTCTTCCATTTCCTTGAAAAGTCTAACAGCCTCTTTAGCCTTTCCGCAATGAACAAAACCCGTAATCATGGCAGTCCAAGACCTTAAATTTCTCTCGGGCATTTGGGAAAACAATTCAAACGCCTCATCAATATCACCCTTCTTCGCTAATTGGGTAATCATTATATTCCAAGACACAACATCTCGTTGAGGCATTTTATCAAACAGAAGCATGGAATCAGCCATTGCTCCACAAGTAGCATACAAGTGAAGAAGTGCATTTAGCAATACTAAATTTGACTGAAACCCAAGTTTCTCTATATACGCATGAACAATTTTCCCACATGAAAGATCCAGTAATTTCACACAAGCCTTGAGAACAAAAGAGCAAGTGAAAATATCAGGTACAACATTGTAAATGCGCATTTGATGAAACAAGAAAATGGCATTTGTTACACAATTGCCCTCAGCAAGATTTCTCAAGCAGCTATTCCACACAGAAACTTCTGGCTGCTCAATACAGTTGAAAATCTGTTGAGCGAATGAGAAGTTGGGAGTAAGTGCACAAACGGAGGCAACACGGGGAAGTGGGAGTAGTGAGAGAGGTTTATTGGTTTTAATGAGGAAAGCAACAACTTGTTTGAGCTCGAACGGGGAGTTGAAATTGTAGAGGGTTTCTGAAGTGGGTATTTGCACATTGTTTTTGGCATCAAAGGAGCGTTTGAGTTTTGGGGAGAGATGGGTATGGTAATGGTTGGGAAGTGAAGATGCCAAACAAACAGACTGCACCATAGGAAGCATCAACCTTTCTATAACTTTTGAGTTTTGACTCGTAACCAAGAAATCAGAATTTATGATGTTATCATGTTTAATCCGAATTCTCAGACTTTGAATTCCAGACTTCTAGTTAAATGATGAAAGAAGATTTTGTTTAATCTGGATTCTAAGATTTCGAAAGATTTCCAACATTCTTGATTTTATCCCACCCCTTGATGGTGTTAACTTGTTAGTTAAAGTATAGATAGAGATTTTAACTTAGAATCAACATAAAGTTTATCAAGATTCATCATAATTTTTCTTTTGGGAGAAATTAAAAAATAGCTAAATTTACAAGTGGTGATTCAAAAATAGTCACAATTTTAAAAGTAATCGAAATTTAGCCACTTTTCATGTAAAGATAAATCTGAACGAAAATACTTATCAAAATCCGAAAAATACTCCAGCATAATATACTGGAACTACAATCCAGCATAAGTATACTGGAATTCTAGTATATTATACTGGACTTCCAGCATAATATACTAGACTTCCAGTATAATATACCAATCTAGCATAATATGCTGGAAGTTCATACACAGGTGCTCCAATCTCCAGTATATTATGCTGGAACTTTTCGCGTGTTGGAGTTCCAACACAATATGCTGGAAGTTCATACACAGGTGCGTCGATCTCCAGTATATAGTTTCAGCAAAATAGTGGCTATTTTTCAATAACTTTGCAAACGCTGGCTATTTTTGAATGACCAATCCAAAAAATGGCTAGTCCGTACTTTTTACTAATTTTTTATCATTTTTAAGCTGCTTCCCTAACCTATACAATTCTCTTTCTTTATTTGGACTTGGAACTAATTTATCAGTATTCAAAAGAATCGTCATAATTTCTTTATTTTTATGCCACCCCGTTAACCTATAACAATTCTCTTTCTTTAATTCTTTACTTGGATAAAAATGTAGCGGCTAATATACAAAAACTTAGTGAATAATTAAGGAGCATACTCGATCCTAAAAAAATTCAATGCTAGTTACATAGGCGTGGTTGAACCAATTAAATAAATTGATTAGACAAGTTGCTTTAAGAGAATGATTAGGAGTTGAAATTCCGTCAAAACATCTCCAATTTCTCCCATTCTAGATGCACCAAAAAACAGAAGCAGGCACAATTTTACCAATTTTTTTTATTTATTTATTTTCTTTTATGAATTTCCCAACTCTCCATGTGCAACAGCTCTCATAAGCATCGTATCGTAAGGCATGACCCAAGCAAGTCCAAGAACTGATAAAAACATAATTCCATATGTCAGCTGCTACTGCGCAATGAAGAAAGAGATGTCTCACACTCTCAAATTCCTCCCGACACATAAAACATCCGTTCATTGTCGGAATGCTTCTTCTACTGAGGTTGTCTTGAATAAGGTAGGCTTCAGATGAAGTAAGAAAATTACATAATGTATGGAAATTATTAAGTAAAATAATCATTATTGCCTGTTACAAAAGTTTATAACACGTTATTGACATCCCAAAACATCAAAAAATATGACCATTTTCGCCCACAAGGTTTTGGCCAAATGGTAAGTGCTCAACACCTAATGTATGGGTTAGATATACATCACGGGTACCCTGCTATTTATGAAGAAAGGTAGAGGTGTGCGCCCATTATCCACTGAATTTTAAACCACTAAATAATTGGAAGTTCGAAAGTCCCAAATCATAAAAGTATGCTACTGAAGAATCAAGAACCATAACGCCTAAGTTGTTTCCTGAACTTATTAGTCGTTCACATTGTAGAACTAGAATCTGATGTATCAGATACACCCGGCACAGGCACCGATCATACAAAAACACACAATGAACAAAATCGATACTAAATTTTCCGCAAAAGACTAGGACAACATAAATGCTGCAAACTCATCAAACTCGTTACAAAAACCAGTAACTACATTCAGAAGTTATTTGAAATGTAAAGGACAACGTGACTGCTATAGAAACTATCAGAAAACTCATTACAGAAACTAGTAACTAAACTCAAAGTTTACATGAAATGCGAAGACCTCAATAGTCAGGGATTGAAGTAAATCGATAACCTTGAGCACCTCTCCAAGAATAATATGCAATCCGTGTCTCATAAAAACCTGCAAGTAATCATTAAGTGTCACAGTGGCTGTTGGAACTTTCTTAATCAATATAAGGAAAAGCGAAGAAAAAACATAAATTAAGAACTTAATATGCAACACTGAATATCTAAATAACATGAAGAAAACATAACTTGAACTAAAATCTGAACAGTCTAATAAATCTATCACTATTGCCTATTGCAAAAGTTTATAACACGTTATTGACATACCAAAACATCAAAAGTAAGTGTTCAACACCTGATGTATGGGTTACATCACCGGTTGCCTGGTATTTATGAAGAAAGGTAGAGGTGCGTGCCCATTATCCACTGAATTTTAAACCGCAAACAACTAGCTCTCGGGATTTCTCGGTTATCCGGAAAAAAAAAGAAAAAAATATATATATATGAAAAAAGGACAGCTCGGTGCACAAAGCATCCCGTGTTCATGCAGTATTCGGGAAAGAGCCGTACCCCAAGGGGGTGTGATGTAGGCAGCCTACCCTGATGCAAGTATTAGTAGCTTAGTCCACGGCTCGAACCTGTGACCTATAGATCACACGGCGATAACTTGACTATTGCTCCAAGGTTCCCCTTCAAAATATATATGTATATATATATAAAATGTGTGGCCATTTTTAAGTGCACAGCACAATCACCTTCAGATGGGGCTTCTTGCAACTAGGAGTGGCAAACGGGCGGGTCGGGTCGGATATGGTTCGGGTCGAAAACGGGTAATGAAAAAACGGACCAATTATCCGACCCGACCCATATTTAATACGGATAAAAAATGGGTTAACCGGCGGATAATATGGGTTACCCATATTATCCATGAGTTCTTGTATATGATTGGAAGAATTCTTAGTCTCCCTAACTTGAGGAATCCCCAATTTGAGGCTTTACAAATGTAAAAATTAGACTCATTGGTTATCCATTTTCTAAATGGATAATATGATTCTTATCCATATTTGACCCGTTTTGAAAAAGTTCATTATCCAACCCATTTTTTAGTGGTGGATAATATGGGTGGTTAACTGTTTTCTTTGAACCATTTTGCCACCCCTACTTGCAACTATAGAGATAAGGTAGATAAATTAACAAGTAGTCCTACCATTTGCTGTCTCGCTTATTTAACATGCTCACAGATTCAATGGAAGTTACCTTGTTAATTCAAACTGGTATTCATACTGCCAACAATGGTGCAACTGTAACATAACTCTTGATTTAGTGGGACTACTGCACTCTCAACAAGGATATATTGAACAACCTTATACAAGATTTATAGCTTTATCATCCAAAGCACTACAACATAGATGAATGTTTTACTTACCTGGGAGAAAAGTGAGAATTCCAAGTCCAAGAAGACCATATGCCTGTGAGCGCTCTCCTCCCATATGACCAGATAAGATGAAGTATGATAGCAAGAGAAGCAGACATCCCAGAAAGAGCAGAAAAAGAGCAAGGGCAATGGACTTCCAGGGGATTCTATCTAACGATTTTGGTGAATAATCAAATCTAGGGTCAGGTCGGCTGCCAGCACTACCATAATAGTCCTCATCTTCATCCACAGCGAGACGACTGTAAGGAATATTCCGCCTGGAAGCCATCCACCAGAATTCCCAGTCTTCGAATTGGAAAAGATTAACAAATTTGGCAAAAGGTCAAATCAGAACAAGGCTGCTTGAGAAAACACCACCTAATTGAGAACACGAGGATCTGACTATCAGAATATATAATAAGTTGGCAAAGTGAGGTAGAATTTTAAAAATAAATGCTTTCTTGGTCAAGAAGGATAACCACAAAAGATGGTTCAATAATACACACAACAATAAGGTCGCGTTCTAAATTATTCTACAAAAATATGTCAATATTTTCCCCCTATATATATGTGTGTGTGTGTGTATTTATTATATCTCAGTATTTGTCATTTGTTCCATATTGCAGCTCATGAGAGTCCATAACTTTTCCTGGCCTTTTACTCTGTTGTTACTACACTCATGACATTGCTGGGAGCCTGGGCTAATTACCAAAGAATAAGAAAAGAAGTACCATTTCTGCAATGCATTTTTAAGTCAAAATTGTGGTGGTTTTGGCCATAAATATACCTCAAAACTCCTAAACACAAGAAACAGAACATTTTATTTTACGTGGTCAGATCCTCGTTCTGAAGCATCATCAAATTTTAATCGTCCAATTGGAGGATTCCATGGTGAGACCTTTACATGACTTCTGACATTAGCTCCTATAATTTTGAAGTATAAAGGATTCATAAAACTCATGAACCATTTTCGACAGTTCTCCAGGTGGTATATAGTTATACATTTGTTACTCATATCACCAACTTTAGTCAGCACCACACCAATTTCATCACAGACATCCTTTTTCCGACATTAGCTAATGAATTTTGACTTGGTACCACGGGGGAAGCCTCTCAAAACAGTACAGTACCACTGCACCGATGTCCTTGCTTTTTTATGCAAATTGGCTGGAAAGGAAAATGAGGTCTTTTAACGTTGAAGAATTGTCCCTTATACACTTTGAGGCACTGATCACGAAAGCATTTCTTTTATAAGTAAAAAAAGAAAGCTATCCAAATTTATGTGGTGAACTCATTAGTTCTCCGGAGATCTCAACTAGCATAGTCGACTGTCCTAGTTGACACTTTCTCTTTACCTCTGTTTTGAAGACTTCTTCTTCTTGCCTTTGCAGGCTACTATTTACTCTAAAGTTCTGTATAAGGGATTGCATCCCCTTGATGTTATACTGATGAAACTTTCAAATAGTATCCAATCAATCAACAGTTTCTCAAACTCCAAACTAATTAGGGTCGCAAAAAATCCTATCCCCAAGCTTTCATATTTAGCGGGTGTACCATTTTTCCTAAAACGTGTTGATTGGACCATAAGGGGCTTTCTACAAAGGATTTGGTTAGGGAATTAAGATTACATTTGTGTTGCTTTGCATTCGATTAAAGGTGAATAATTTAATTTCATTATTATTCTTTTTCTCTTTTCCTTTGAGAGCTTATACCTATTAATTTTTTCAATGGACTATCAAATGTTTCATGAATGTTTGAGTGTTTATAAAGAAACATCAAAATCAAGCAATCAGAAATTCCAGATGCCATTTCATTATAGCAAGTGTAAAAACCAATCTTTTTCAATCTAGTTAGGGCCAAAACCATATTAATATCCATCAGAAATCAAGTTAGATAGGAATCCAACTCAATCAACAAACAATTACGTAATTATCCGCTAATACAGATCAATAAGACATTCTACTAACTCGAAAAGCTTCGGACTAACCTTGAAGGGAAGCAAGTACAACTTCTCCAAAGAAAGTGACCCGGAACACTGACGAAAACCTAACCCGGCAACGATAGCAGTGGAACGTGGCAAACACCCGAGAAATTGCGCAACCAACTTTGACCAGATTTCTTTTGTTTCCTTATTTTGTGCTCGGAATAAACTTTGTCTGCATTCTCCTCATTTGCTGTCGTTTCTACTTAGGGGGCGTTTGGACATAAGAATTGAAAAATTCAAAAAAAGTTAAAAAAAAAAAAAGGTTCGGTATTTGAAATTTAGAGAGTGTTTGGACATAAATATAATTTTGGATTGTTTTGAAGTTTTGTGAGTGATTTGAGTGAAAATTTTAAAAAATATCTTTTTGGAGTTTTTCAAATATTCGAAAATTTCCACAATGCATCTTCAAGTGAAAATTGGAAATTTTATTAACAAATGCCGATTTCGAAAAAAAGTGAATTCTTTTTGGAAAAACGGGAAATTCTTTTTATGTCCGAACGAGCTCTTACTTTGTTTTCTTTTTAAAGGTGGAGCAAAGTTTAAAGCTAATAGTTCGGGATACTAAATATTTATTAGGTTATAAATTAATAATTTAAATATATATATATATATATATATATATATAATAAAAATTTTAAAATGAATACATAATTTGAAACAAAACTATTGGGTTCGATCGGATTCGTAGCTTCTATTCTTCCAACGCCCACGCTAAACAAGTTACTACTATTCAACAAAAGAAAAAAATTACTAATGTTCCACAAGTGAAAATGGTGAAAATTTCAAGCCCGGAAAAAAGTAAAAATGGTATTTGTAAATTAGAGTTGGGTTTGGATATGAATAAAATTTTGGATTGTTTTTGAATTTTTATGAGTGATTTGAAGTGAATATTTTGAAAAATAATTTTTTGGAGTTTTTAAAATTTTCGGAAAAGTTTCAAAATTAATCTTCAAGTGCAAATTGAAAATGTTATGGCCAGACACTGATTTCGAGAAAAAGTGAAATAATTTTTATGGCCAAACAGCCCCTTATTTTATTTGGAGAAATTTTAGAAGAAAAAAAAAAGAGACTAAAACTTTTTTCATCAATTTAATAAATATATGTTACCAACTCAAATTGAAGGAAAACAAGTGGTTGAATTGTTAGTATATAGTTGCTTGTATCCGGCGACGGACCCAGAATTTTGAGTAAACCGGTCCAGTCTAAGACGATGGTAATTAATAATCTATCGGGCACAAGAAGTAGGATTTGGTAGCATCTCCTTTTTTCTATCATTTTTATTTATAATGTGATGTTAAAATAAAGTCATTTTAAATTTGGAGCATCTATATTTTTAACTGCTTGTTTGGATAGTTATTACGTATCGTTTCATAATGTATCGTGTCGTACTGTATTGTATTGTTCTATATCGTTTGATAAATACAATGTTTGAATAGATTGTGTCGTTTGCCATCGATGATATAACACACCAGCAATATGAAGAATAAACTTGCAATATTATAAGGAAAAATTATGATACATGGTAAAATTATTGTATAAAAGGTAGGGTAAATGATAAAATAAAATTATTTAATAATAATGAAGGGTAAGATTGAAAGAAAAAGACAAGGTAACGACGCGACCACACCAAGTCGTAACATAAAGTGGCACATTTTGTCGTTATGTAACAACGGATTTAACGATACGATACAATAAAATTTAAGTAAGAATCAAAACAAACATCGTATTTAACGTAACAATATGATACAATACAATGGGTAACAACCATCCAAACAAGCCGTAAGATTACACATATTCTGAAAGAAGTACAAAAAAGCCATTTACTTTTATTATTTAAATAATTATCTATTTAATATAACAAATCTTACTTCAGCTAATTCAAGATTTTTTTAAATTTTAACAAATAAATAAATTTGAACAATTTAAAAAATTATTAACTCTAAGAAATTTGACAGAATATAAAATTCGTTTGTGTTAATAAAGTACAAGTTACTATTATTTTCGAATAGAGGACAATAAAAAAAAGACTTACAAATTAAACTAAATTAATACCACTAATTAAGGTAAGATAAATTAAAACTTTCTACATACTCTTAGATATAAATAGAATTCATCAAATAAAATTAATTGTATGTTTTAAAATTTTTTATGAAAGAGATAATAAAAATTTACTTTGTAGAAGAGTTTAATTTTGAAGTAATATAAACTTGACAGTAATTTTACTAGAAATAAGTATAAAGTAAAATAGGAAAAGACAAATAGAAGACATTAGAGATTTGAAGTAATAAATTCACGACAAGTTATGGTTAATTTGAACAACAAGCATACTAGGCCCACATTAGCACATCATCCGTTGAAATACAAAAAGGAAAAAAAAAACTAAAATATACACAAATGTTTTGGTTTCTCATCCAGCTGAATATCTCTCAATACGTGCATTATTTTCATCACTACAGCTTGACAAGTTTTAAAAATAGAATATTTGCGGGGTGAAAAGTATTATAGCCCTTTGCAGGGTTTAAAATAAGTTTTGATCTTAAAGATGAAGCAGCAGGATTTTTGAAAATATGGTTGAAAATCCATTTCCACATGTAGCGCTTCAGAATGCAACTTGATTTGAATATCTTTGTATTTATTTTCAGCTCGTCGAATCATTTGCTCTGATACCGCTTGTTTGGGATCGCATTCAGGGTATCATGCGGAATATAACAATTACAAATCTTCAATGACGATAATTATATGATATGAGTTTGGTCGATTGACATACACATGATAATACTAATATAAAAAGAGAAAAACATACTTAGAAGAGAATAATTTTTTCCCTTAAATAAAACTTTCTAAAGGACTACATTGTGTATACCTTTTCATGTTCCAGTTGTGGGAAGGATGTATTCAATTTATAGATGTCCAGAATTTTTCCCAACAAATGAATAATCAAATATGAAACAAAATTATATGCAGTAGCATATGCATTTCTTAGGATATCTGCCAAAAAAGATGATCATCAAAGAAACCATAATGTGGATTTAACCAAATTTGATAATGGACAATCGATCAATTACAAGAACATACTACAGTTAAAATGTCTTAACTTCTCTACTACATTTATCACACTTATACATGATATGCCATCATTTACATCCATGGGAACTTCTTTCTTTGCATGACCTGTACATTCATCAGAGATTTCTTCGGCAATGTCACTCCTTAAAAAATAAATTCAATAATTAACTATAGACAATATTTAATAAGGAATAAAAGAGATTATGACAAATATTTACTTTTTCTTCTAACATTCTTATTTCAAGCATTGCTAACTTTCGAAATACGTCATTGCAGCTTGGGCATAAATCAATCATATGAAGTTAGGAAGTAACATATCTTCAACAAATATTAAATCCTAGAAGGATAAAAAAATACCACTTTAATGACATATTCAAAGCAATCTTTAGCTCTACTAAGGTTCTCCCCGCCTAATTTCAAGCAGCAATAACCACGAGTGATATATGCTTCAAGCAGTTTCTCATCCAACTTAAGCTATTAAGAAAATACATGATTAAAATATTAAAAAAAGATAAAACCATAAAATTGAGATATAACTCACCGCTTGTTCAAGTTGATTTTCAGCATCCGAATTATAATGGGGGGAAGATACCTCCAATAGAAATCCTTTGAGGTAATGATAAAATGCTTTTGTGTTATACTACTGCATTTTCTCCATCTAATTCAAATTACAAAACTATTCACACATAAATAAATTGAACTTTATTATTTCAAATATAATTCAAATATTTACTTTTTTTTTTGAGTTTTATCAAGTTCATAGAGAAATCCTTTAACTTTTCTCATTAACTTACCAAGTTCTTTATCCCGGTCTCTTGCTAAATTAGTATTGCGATGTTCATTGATCAATTTGACGAAAGATATTTGACGTCCAAACTGTTGAGATCAAAATAATCAGGACGTCATGCGGAAGCTAACAGTTACTATTATTTTCGAATAGAGGACAATAAGAAAAGACTTACAAATTAAACTAGATTAATACCACTAATTAAGGTAAGATAAATTAAAACTTTCAACATACTCTTAGAAATACAATAGATTTCATCAAATAAAATTAATTTTATGTTTTAGAATATTTTATGAAAGAGATAATAAAAATTTACTTTGTAGAAAGGTTTTACTTTTGAAGTAATATAAACTTGAGAGTAACTTTTTTAAATATTACTAGAAATAAATATAAAGTAAAATAGGAAAAAAGACAAATAGAAGACATTGGAGATTTGAAGTAATAAATTTACGACATTATAGTTCACTTGACCTGGAAGCATGTTAGGCCCACATTAGCTCATCATCCGTTGAAATACAAAAAGGAAAAAAAGCTAATATATATACAAATATTTTGGTTTCTCATCCAACTGAATATCCTCTCAGTACGTGCATTATGTCATTACTGTAGCTTGACATGCTTTAAAAATAGAATATTTGCGGGGTGAAAAGTATTATAGCCCTTTGCAGGGTTAAAATAAAGTTTTGATCTAAAGATGTATCAGCAGGATTTTTGAAAATATGGTTGAAAATCCATCTCCACGTGTAGCGCTTCAGAATGCAACTTGATTTGAATATGCTTTGTACCTATTTTCAACCTCGTTGAACCATTTGCTCTGATACCACTGGCTCTGATACCGCTGGGATCGCATTAATCAGGGTATCATGTGCGCCCAGCTTCGCAGAGCAGCTCTCTCCCCAGCCCACAGCATAGTGTGGAATCTGGATCCTTTCATCGAGCACCATTTCTTTTAGATAGAAAGGGAAGATATCAATTACAAATCTTCAATGACGATAATTATATGATATGAGTTTGGTCAAGCTGACCTACATATGATAATATTAATATAAAAAGAGAAAAATATACTTAGGAGAGAATAATTTTTCCACCTAAATAAAACTTTCTAAAGGACTACATTGTGGATACTTTTTCATGTTCTAGTTGTGGGAAGGATGTATTCAATTTATAGATGTCCAAAATTTTTCCCAAGATAAATGAATGACCAAATATGAAAGAAAATTATATGAAGTAGCATATGCATTTTCTAGGATATCTGCCAAAAAAGATGATCCTCAAAGAAACCATAATCTGAATTTAACCAAATTTTGGTAATGGACAATCGATCAATTACAAGAACATACTACAGTTAAAATGTCTTAACTTCTCTACCACATCTATCACACTTACACCATGATATGCCATCATTTACATCCATGATAACTGCTTTCTTTGCATGACCCATACATTCATGAACGATTTCTTCGGCAATATCACTCCTTAAAAAATAAATTCATTAATTAACTAGAGACTATATTTAATAAGGAATAAAAGAGATTGTGACAAGTATTTACCTTTTTCTTCTAACATTCTTATTTCAAGCATTGCTAACTTTCGAAATACGTCCTTGCTGCTTGGTTCCTAAACGCATAAATCAATCATATGAAGTTAGGAAGTAACATATCTTCAACAAATATTAAATCCTAGAAGGATAAAAAAATACCACTTTAATGACATATTTGAAGCAATCTTTAGCTCTACTAGGATTTTCCCGCCTAATTTCAATCAGCAATAACCTCGAGTGATATATGCTTCAAGCAGTTTCTCATCCAACTTAAGCTATAAAGAAAATACATGATTAAAATTTTAAAAAAAGATAAAACCATGAATTTGAGATATAACTCACCGCTTGTTCAAGTTGATTAGCCTCCGAATTATTATCGAGGGAAGATACCTCCAATAGATATCCTTTAAGGTAATGATAAAATGCTTTTGTGTTATCCAACTGCATTTCTCCATCTAATTCAAAATACAAAACTATTTACACATAAATAAATTGAACTTTATTATTTCAAATATAATTCAAATATTTACTTTTTTTTTTTGAGTTTTATCAAGTTCATAGAGAAATCCTTTAACTTTTCTCATTAACTTACCAAGTTCTTTATGCCGGTCTCTTGCTAAATTAGTATATCGATGTTCATTGATCAATTTGACGAAAGATATATGACGTCCAAACTGTTGAGATCAAAATAATCAAGACGTCATGCGGAAGCTAACAGTTACTATTATTTTCGAATAGAGGACAATACGAAAAGACTTATAAATTAAACTAAAATAGTACCACTAACTAAGGTAAGATAAATTAAAACTTTCAACATACTCTTAGAAATACAATAGATTTCATCAAATAAAATTAATTTTATGGTTTAGAATATTTTATGAAAGAGATAATAAAAATTTACTTTGTAGAAAGGTTTTACTTTTGAAATAATATAAACTTGAGAGTAATTTTTTTTAAATTTTACTAGAAATAAATATAAAGTAAAATAGGAAAAGACAAATAAAAGACATTGGAGATTTGAAGTAATAAATTGACGATGTTCATTTGACCTGCAAGCATGCTAGGACCACATTAGCTCATCATCCATTGAAATACAAAAAGGGAAAAAAGCTAATATATATACAAATATTTTGGTTTCTCATCCAACTGAATATCCTCTCAATACTTGCATTATGTCATTATTGTAGCTTGACATGTTTTAAAAATAGAATATTTGCGGGGTGTAAAGTATTATAGCCCTTTGCAGGGTTAAAATAAAGTTTTGATCTAAAGATGTATCAACAGGATTTTTGAAAATATGGTTGAAAATCTATCTCCACGTGTAGCGCTTCAGAATGCAACTTGATTTTAATATGCTTTGTACCTATTTTCAACCTCGTTGAACCATTTGCTCTGATACCACTGGCTCTGTTATCGCTTGTTGGGATCGCATTAATCAGTGTATCATGCGGAAGATAACAATTATAAATCTTCAATGACAATAATATATGATATGAGTTTGGTCAGCTGACCTACATATGATAATACTAATATAAAAAGAGAAAAATATACTTTAGGAGAGAATAATTTTTCCCCCTAAATAAAACTTTCTAAAGGACTACATTGTGGATACTTTTCATGTTCTAGTTGTGGGAAGGATATATTCAATATATAGATGTCCAAAAATTTTCCCGAGATAAATGAATGACCAAATATGAAAGAAAATTATATGCAGTAGCATATGCATTTTCTAGGATATCTTCCAAAAAAGATTATTTACCGTGAAAATGGTAACAGCAATTAAATTTATTAAATGGGGCTTTAAAAATACGTGATCTATTCCCAGGCTAGTTTGTTAGAGAAGATGATGCTAGTATTATGAATTTTAACGAGGGGGGGGGGGGAGATAAACGAGGTAACGACCGAACCAAAGGGTCTGCTACTCGGGCGTAAGCTTGGTCGATTGGGACTTCGAGGTTGACCTCGAGGTCGAGCTCGGGTTGTCGGGGACACTCGAGAGTAGTCTAACAACTAGAGATATAATCAAACGAAGCCAGTTATAATCGAAATTGAGTTTATACGATGAAGAACACATATAAAAATAAAGAACACATATAGAGGTAAAGAATATCGAGATGTCCTCAATATCAGCCAGAGCAAATGAGTTTTAGTAAGAAGAAAGAGAGAGAGATATATTATTGCACTTGTAGAATTGTGGGAGCAACATCAGTCCTTTACAAGGTAGGGCGAGTCCCCTTTATATAGTAAAGGGAACTTAGTAACGAATACATGTATATCTAATTTATGAAATATGGAGATGTGATGGCTTGACTCGACACCCTAGCATAGGCTAGGGATAGGCCGGTCATGTCAGACTCAACCGCGTGTCTTGGGGGCTTCCCCCTTTTGTCTTTATCTCGACCTTGAACCGGACCTCGACAAGCCTCGAATGGTGGACTAAGTTGTGGCTTCATATCATCGGGGTCTTGAGATATCTTCCCGAGGTGGCTTCATGTTCTCGGGGTCTCGAGGTACCTCCCCGAGATGGCTTGATGGCGGGAAATCAGGCCCTCTGATTTCACCACGTACAGATAGTCTCCGCGTTTCTCAGAACAAAGCGATGGGAAACGGTTATGACCATTGACTCCTCGAGCCCCTCATGGCGATAGTGCATTGGCGATCCGCATCGTGGCACATTCTTTCGTGATAGATGGCATATCTCATAGACTCCTGCTCAATACTCTGCCACTTCCGTTCTTCAAGGTAAAAAGTGCTGCCGTCGATTTGGTTTTTCAAGGATGCAATAATTGCATTCGTCGGTCAGTTTTCCAGAGCCTCGACGACCGTGTTGCTGCCCCCTATAAATGGGGTGCCTTGGCGTTTTTTCCTATCCCAGTATCTTCATTGGCATGCTTTGCCTATTCCTTCTTGTCATCTTCTTCTACCTTTAAACATCATGCTTGGGGCTTATGGCCTCAAGACCGGTGGGAGGAGTTCCCTTAAGTTGTGCCATGGCCCTTCGTCGGGACGTCCCTTTGTTGAGCATAAGCGCGTTGTCCCGCTATGGTCGTTGGTATGCTGGTGTTTGCTGCTGTCGTTTCCCTGAGGTGGCGATGGACGGGGAATCGGTCTTCCGCTTATGTAGCCAGTCATTCGGATTATACACCGCTGCTTAAAAGGGGGCTCGAATTATACACCGCCGATCACCTCCATACCCCGGCTCGATGTGGAATTATGTCCCGAGCCGGGAGCTTGCACGGCTCGATGCCCGAAGAAGTGTATTTGAAGTAGCCGTGCAAGCGGGACCGAGGGTTGTTCAGTCCGCTATCTCTCCGAGGCTCCCTTTGCCAAAGAGGGTCCTCGAGCTTCGGAGAGCTATTACATTTTTTCATCCCTTCCTACTCCTTCCACCTTCTTTTTCGTCTTCTTCTCTGAAGTGCCACTTTGAGGGATTGGGGCGAGGTTGTTGAAGGTGTGCATTCAAGGACACAATGCTTGAAGATTCTGTCACCGGTGGTATGCCATCGAGGGTAGAATAGTTTTTAGGCCTTTTCTTCATGTATTCCCCTTTTGCTTCTGTGTGGGGACCCTTTGTAAGCTTTTGTAAACGTATGCTATGACCCTTCAGGGGCTGTTGTACATGAATTTTTATGAATATGAACATATCCTTTTGATCTCTGCTTTCGATTTGCGCCGAGTAACTGTATGTTTTTATACCCTCGGGGCCCCTTGAACGCTCCTTTTTACTTTTCGACTGCTGATACTTGGCCGGGGTGCGAGCATTCTCTCAGCTCCTCTACTGATCGACACGACTCCCTTTCGAGGCCATCGTTGTTCCTCGGGCAACCCTAGGTTGATTGGTTAGATCTGGGCTGCCTAGGCCTTCTGAATCGCATGGAGATAATGCGTTTGAACATCGGGGCCTTTGAGGATGTTATCCTGGATGGAGGCCGGCTTTGGGGTACCGCGGGGTCCCTTTTGATTTCCTATGTGGAGAGCTTCCTTTAGCTATGTAGGAGATAGGTTTTGCTGAGCGGTTGCCTACGCTTAGGCACTGCTTCGAACTTTTGCGGAGCTTTCGCGATTGGAGCTCCTTGCATTGAGTGACGGCATGGAAAGCTTCACAAATTCTGGTTTCTCTTCGGTGGGGATCCTCGAGGCGGGATGCCATCCCGAGCTCGGAGATAATGCGGGCAGTTCCTTGAGTCTTGGGTTTTTGTCTGAGGATACTTTCGGGGTCGGATATCATCCCATTGGACTATATCGACGTCGTGTACTCCCCGAGGCTGACTCCGGGCAAGCGAAACGTAGCCGTTTCTTATCACATAAGTGGGGCGGCTTCGGCTTCTTCGCAGGGCTTCACTATTTTGAGTTAGCTGTTCTCCTGCTTTGGCATAGGGTTTCTTATTTCCCTAGGTGAAAGAAGTGTTTGTGCACGTCCTTGCTTTGGTCTGTTTAGTATTACCGTAGCCATGGCAACCACTCTGGGGGCGGCATGGCCGAGAGCGGAGAGTGTTGTTTCCGGCGCTCGGGAGTTGAGGGATTTCGTTCTGAGGATGGTTTCTTTGATAAGAGGGGAGCATTTGGAGATGGTGAGAAAATACTGCGGATGAAGTGAGGGGGTAGCGCTGCAGGTGCTTCCTCCGGGAGAGAACGTTACGGATTCCGCTGACGGATTTTTGAGTGTATACCTGTATCCTTTCGCGTTTGGCCCCCTCGACAGGGTCGTGCTTGATTTTTGCTTGAAGTATCGGGTTACTTTGGCGCAGATACATCCGTGGCGGGTGGTGCTGATGATGAGGTTCTTTGTGGAGAAGGCCGATCTCGAATTTACGCTCGATCACCTCATCCGGCTGTATCGGCCCTTTCATCATCAGGGCCTGCTAACCCTGAAGTGTCGTTCATCCCCATCGTTTGTTGTCGATGACGAAGAGGAGGGGGGTCGAGAATGGGCCAGTTGGTTCGTTCGGGCCCGGACGGTCGACATCATCCCCTCGGAGCTTTTGCCGTTCCCCGAAGGGTGGAATTACGCACGTGAGTGGAGCGTCCGGTGCTTTTTTAGGTTGTACCTATAGCGGAAGTTAGTTAAATAATGGTGCCTTTTACCTTGTTGTAGCAATTTCATGGACGCCAGGCAAAGTCTCTGATCTGCCCGGCTGGGTTCGGAGGCTGGTGACCCATTCGTCTTGCGACGAGCGTCGGTGGCGAGCTCTGCTCCGTATCAGGTTGGGAGCGAAATACCAAGGTATGTACGTGTGCTGCCTTTGCCTCGGCCCTCATGTATTTTGAGATAACATTTTTCCCCTTTTCTACTTGCATTGGATCTGTCGCTTGCAGGTATCGGGCAGTTCTTTGGGATGAGACAGTGTTCTTCCGAAGAGGGGAAAGAGTCGTTGACCTCTCTCCCCGCCTTTCGGGGCGATGGAGCTTCTAATGGTGCTGACCATGCCAGTATCTCTAAGGAGAAGGCATTGTCTGAGTCTGCTGCCCCCGGGGTACCTGATTCTAGGTTGCCGATGCCTTCGAGCGGATATGCTTTGCCCGCGACCGGCTTTCCTGGGGGCGAAGGGACAGGATAACAGGAGTATGCTCCGACTTCGAGGAAGTCCGCTGGCTTCACTTCGTGGTGAGTTTAGGCGCAGTTCCCCTGTATTCCGCGTCCTTCGTCGTCATTGAGTTTTCCTTGTGCAGGCCTGTGACAGGCTGATGTCTGAGCTGGTCCGTCAAGGGGCCAAGTTTCAGAAAGTTCGGGATGAGGGGGAATCTCTTAGGCTGCTTAGCGAGGAGAAGGAGGGCGAGTTGCTGCATTGGCGATGCGAAGCGTACAGGTGCTCGAATTTTTAGAGTTATTTGATGGAGCAGGTAACTTTATGCAGCCCAAGCTTCGTTTCTTCGGCCTTTTTAGGTTAACGCCCTTCTCTGTCATATCAGCTGCAGAAAAAGACGGAGGCCATGGAGCACCTTAAGGGCGATATTGATCGCGCCAGAAACGCTTGTGGCGAGCTAAGGGCTCAGGTGCAAGCTCATGTTTTAGAGGAGGCAAGTGCCTTGTCCAAGGTTCCTGCCTTAAAAGTCCAACTGTGCTTGGCTCGAGATAATGCCAAAATCCAAGCAGATGTGATCGAGAAATTGGAATCCGAACTTTCGAAGACGAGGGCCAAGGTAATTGATGCCCGGGCTAGGGCGATGCTAAGCCGAGCCAACGCTGATCAGGAGATGGCGGTCCGTATGAAGGATGCCGCGGATGCTCAGGCCGAGCTGAAGCAAGCCCTCGACCGGGAGAAAAAGATCGAGCAATATGTCCGTTGCAGATCTCGAAAGGAAGCACTCGAGGAGATTGGTGCAATGGGCTTTATTCTTTCTGATGAATTTGACTGAGCAAGGGCGGACGAGCGTGACGCGTGGTCATTTCTTGCCAATGGGGCGGAGAGTGAAGGCGGCTAGCTGTAGCTCTTCGGAACGGATCATAAATTGTGCCGTTTTGTTGCTTTATTTTTGATATATGTAGAACATGTCTGTTTATGGAGAGTGTGTCTATTCCCTTTTTTTCCTCTGTGTGCGTGAAATAAGAAGATACTTTGAAGCCTTACTTTTTCCGCATCTCCTTCTGTTATCGTCGTCGCCCAGGCCGGTATCGATGTTTGGCGGGATCCTCACAGGTCCGGGATCAACCGGGCCAGCCCTTGGCTCCTGAGAGTGTTTCTTGATGTAAGCGAGCATTGCGGTCCCTGCGCTTTGTCCGTCCGTTTAGATCTAGTCTCCGAGTCGCTTTGCGAGTCGAGCTGTTACGGGCCTTTAAGCTCTTCCCTGTTCGTACGGGCGGGTGATGGTGGCCTTCTTTTCTTCGGGTCGAAATGACCTTATAAGCGGGTGACCCGGGGGCTCACTCGGCTGGCGTGTGGCATTTGTTCCGTGACCTTAGGCATGCTGTAGATTTGTGCTTATTGTGGGTCCAGTCTCCGAGTCGCTTTGCGATTCGGCTGTAATTGACCTTTACGCGCCTTTCGATTTCCCGAATGGGGTAGTGCTTCGCACGTGGTTTTTGGTTATTGAGACCTTTCCGTATGTGGCCCGGGGGCATGCTTAGTTAATTATTTTGGATCCGGTCTCCGAATCGAGTTATGATTCGAGCTCACTTTAATCCTCAAGTTGTCAATTTGGCTGGAGACAATGGCTCCTACGCTTTTTGGTCGTAGAGACCTTTCAACATGTGGCCAGTAGGCTTGCTTAGTTAACTATTTTGGATCCGGTCTCCGAATCGAGTTATGATTCGAGCTCACTTTAATCCTCAAGTGTTCAATTTGGCTGGCGACAATAGCTCCTATGCTTTTTGGTCGTAGAGACCTTTCAACATGTGGCCCGTAGGCTTGCTTAGTTAACTATTTTGGATCCGGTCTCCGAATTGAGTTACGATTCGAGCTCACTTTAATCCTCAAGTTGTCAATTTGGCTGGCGACAATGGCTCTTATGCCTTTTGGTCATAGAGACCTTTTTATATGTGGCCCGTAGGCTTGCTTAGCTGGCGACAATGGCTCTTATGCTGTTTTTGCCTGTGTGCTTTTTGTAGGCTTTGTTTTCCGCTCGTTAAGGTCTTTTTGAAAGATTTTTTCTTGACCCGTCGTCGGTTCTAAAAGAACCTCGATTTCAAGTCGTAATTGGCGATATTTCGAGCACCTCGAAAGGTTCATAGCCCGTTGTTTGCCTGTTGAGGGAAGCCTGTTGTAACTGGTTCTTTCCGAAGTATATTCGAAGTAGTGACTTGCAATTTTTTGTTTAGCGATGGTCGGGCGTCCCCGCATCGCGTTTTTTAGGCTGTATCAGCCGTTTTGACCGTAGTCATGTGCGTTTGGCTGTAGCCATTTTTTTGATCCCGAGTGATAGTTTAGGCGTCCACATCGAGGGTATGCCCTTTCAGGATTCTTACAAATGCGACGTATAGCCTAAACTTCGGGATTTTTCATGCCTGTTGAGGTCTTACAGTTTGTCATGCCTTTGAGGTCTTACAGTTCTTGGGTGATGTAGAATGGACCTGGTTATGCCGAGTCTGCCCGTTAAGGGTCTTACAGTTTTGGATTTTCCAGCATATGGCGATTGACGACAGTCTCCGAGTCATCAAGTTGTTTAAGCGTGAAGACCGCTTCTTGTGAGCTCGAAGTTGCCTTGTAGGGGCTTTATGAGCCCGGAGTTTCGATCCTGAGATCGCGCGAGTGCCTAGTTCTAGGCATCGAGTCCCGAGTATTTCGGGATGCAGTCGGTGGAGGGGGGCCCCCTGTCGGGGATATACTTGAGATTTCTTTGTCCGGAGAATAAAATGCTGAGAAAATATCCTTTTATTGCTTGGTATAGATGTACATTGTTTCGCCATCGTGAACTCGATCCGTGCGTGCACGGCTTCTCGGACCGTTCTGGCCCAGCATATAATTCCCGACGGGGTTTCAGTCCGCCGTATCTGGGTCATTTCAAGGGGGGATGCTCTTAGAGGCAAACCATCGTTCGTTGCTGGGCTATCGGAATAAAGCCCGTGGCATCATCGAACCTTCTTCTGGTATGCTGTTCTGCCAGTAATCTTGCCGATAAGGTTCCTTTCGGGGCGAAAAGACCGGCTGAAGGGAGAAAATACGGCGGTCGCCTATATGCGGTCTAGGAATCTCCGGGTAGAGTCTTGAGAACCTTCGAATATCCTAGCCAGCTGTCTGCGTTCAGGTTAGTAAAAGGAAAACGAAGGAGCGAAAACAGTTCTTTCTTACCGCGGGGTGTGTAGGCGATGTTCTGAGACTCGGTGCGTCCCTGTCGGCTTATTCTAGTTCTGCCCTTTGCGAGGAATCTCGCTCCTCTGTCAAGATGGGACCGTCGACGCCTTCGGGTAGAGTGTTGGTGGTCGCCCGAATAAAACGTTTATACTTCGCGCTTCCTTTGATGGTGTAAAGCTCGAGGTCCCAGCTCGGATTCAGGCGGGCTATATTGAGAGAATGGTCTTTTCCGCGACTTGTTACTTGGAGTTCACCAAGGATTCGGGATGTGGGGGCGATTTGGTTCGTTAATGCGGACCGCCCTGTTGACCCTTGGTCCGATACCGTAGTTGCGGGTGACCGAACTTCCTGAATCTATGAGCACATGATTTATTTTAAGATTAAGCGGATGAGGGAGAGGTTTACCAATGTGCCGACGTGACGTTGGGGTGGAGTCGTGGTGCCCCTTTCCCTGGATGCGAGAGTATCCTTGGAAATATTTCCCTGGATCTGTCTTTGTCTCGGTGGCGGGTATTTTTTCTTCCCGTGTCATGAGTTCTCAGAGGGCGTCGCCGTTCCTCCATTGCCGTGGTTATACGTTGCGGTTTGTTTACTTCATCCTTCCCGGTAGTCTTCTTTCCTCGGGGCCAGATTTGAGCCTGACCGTTTGATAGTACTTGTCGGCGAATTTGACTGAGCGGTATAGCTGTCATATTTTTGGGACAGGAGTCATTCGTGGCCCCACTGTCGCTTGCGTCCTGCGGATTCCACGTCGGGTTGTGGTTCCTTCGAAGGGGCCTTGGTTGAGTAGGCCTGAGTCGCTCAGCATTCCTGGTTTCACTTATGGTGACTATGATATTTGGCATAACAACGTTGAGCTCACACTCTGCTGGACGAGGTTCGTCTGCCGGCTGTGCCTCACCGGATCTGGTTCCGCTGGATGTTCCCCGGGGGCGTCGCCCTCAAACTACTCCCCTACCGTTGCGAGGTATGTTGGATCTTGGGGTGTTCATCCCATTAGCGGCGCATGGATGGTATCTCCATCCGTGTGGCATGAGTTTCTTCGTGGAAGGCCTGCTTGGGTGTGCTATTTCGGTAGAGGATTCTGGACGGCTGCCCACGACCCCGATTAGTGGCCGGTGCTGGGTATGGATGCATGGCCAACTCTTGGCTGGGTATCTGGCTAAACGTCCTTTGAAACGACCTGGGGTCGGCGGGTATGCTCTGTTTAAACCCCGAGCAAAGGCCAGGGTTGTCTGTTCATCCGAAGCCGGACGCGATCCCATTCGTCCTATCAGGGAGCTGGATGCGACTTCTTGTGGTGTTTCTTCCTTTCTTTGTTCGGCCTCCGACTTGTCGGTTTCCGCCACTGCTGCTTTGATGACATCGGCGTATATTTCTGTGGCGGGGTCATCTTGAAAGTCGCAGTTTTTCTTCGTGTATGCGTGAGCGGTGGTGCGCTCGTCGGGGGAAGCTGTCTCCGGTATCGCTACGCTGGGGGTCCTCAGATGGCTTTGCAACTGAGCAATGGCCAGCTGTTGTGCCTGCAACATTTCAAAAATATTGTGAAGACTAACTTCCTGTTCTTCCCGGGCCGGGGTTTTCTGAACTTCCTGTCGGTCGCTGTGTCGGACGCTTCTGTCGGCGTGAGAATTTTCGTTGACTTGCTGTGCGTCCTGTGATTCCGCGTCCGCTAGTATTGGTCCAGGTGCATTATCAGGATCCACTAGTGATGCTCCGGCGGCCGGGATAGCTACACCATTTTCCTCGTAATCTTCGAGGTGGTCGTTCTCAGCTCTGTTCACTGAGCCAGACATTTTTGCCTGAAATCAAAGGATCTTGGACAAGAAAAAGTGTGAAAAATGATATGCGTTTGCGTGATGAAACTAGAAAGAAAATAATCACTATTATTTTAGCCCCACGGTGGGCACCATACTGTTTACCGTGAAAATGGTAACAACAATTAAATTTATTAAATGGGACTCTAAAAATACGTGATCTATTCCCAAGCTAGTTTGTTAGAGCAGATGATGCTAGTATTATGAATTTTAACGATCGGGGGGGGGGGGGAGATAAACGAGGTAACGACCGAACCAAAGGGTCTACCACCCAGGCGTAAGCTTGGTCGATTGGGACTTCGAGGTCGACCTCGAGGTCGAGCTCGGGTTGTCGGGGACACTCGGGAGTAGTCTAACAACTAGAGATATAATCAATCGAAGCCAGTTATAACCGAAATTGAGTTTATCCGATGAAGAACACATATAAAATTGAAGAACACATATAGAGGCAAAGGATATCGAGATGTCCTCAATATCAGTCAGAGCAAATGAGTTTTAGTAAGAAGAAAGAGAGAGAGATATTATTGCACTTGTAGAATTGTGGGAACAACATCAGTCCTTTACAAGGTAGGGCGAGTCCCCTTTATATAGGAGAGGGAACTTAGTAACGAATACATGTATATCTAATTTATGAAATATAGAGATGTGATGGCTTGACTCGACACCCTAGCATAGGCTAGGGATAGCTGGTCCTGTCAGACTCAATCGCGTGTCTTGGGGGCTTCCCCCTTTTGTCTTTATCTCGACCTTGAATCAGACCTTGACAAGCCTCGAAGGGGTGGACTAAGTTGTGGCTTCATATCATCGGGGTCTTGAGATATCTTCCCGAGGTGGCTTCATGTTCTCGGGGTCTCGAGGTACCTCCTCGAGATGGCTTGATGGCGGGAAATCGGACCCTCTGATTTCACCACGTACAAAGATGATCCTCAAAGAAACCATAATTTGAATTTAACCAAATTTTGGTAATGGACAATCGATCAATTACAAGAACATACTACAGTTAAAATGTCTTAACTTCTCTACTACATCTATCACACTTACACCATGATATGCCATCATTTACATCCATGAAAACTGCTTTCTTTGCATGACCTATACATTCATCAACAATTTCTTCGACAATATATGTAACGACCCGACCGGTTGTTTTGAGCTCTAGCGCGTCGTTCAGCAGTTTGAGGCCAGGAGTAGCTTCATTTCAGGTATTAAGACTTGTACGCATGGTCAGAATTGAATTCCGGGAAGTTTGGAGTTGATTTGGAGAGAGAATTCTCATTTCGGAAGCTTTAAGTTGAAAGAATTGACTAAGATTGGATTTTTGAGTAAACGACCTCGGAATCGAGATTCGAAGGTTCCAGTAGGTTAGTATGATGATTTCGGACTTGGACGTATGTCCGGATCGGGTTTCGGAAGACCCGGGAATGTTTTGGCACCTATTGCGGAGGTTAGCATTTTTGGAAGAATTTCATAAGTTTGGGTTGAGGTGCATTTCAGTGTTATCAATGTCAGTTTGGTATTCCGAGTCTGGGAATGGCTCCGTATGGTGATTCTGGTGTTGGGAGCGCGATCGAAAGTGAATTCGGAGGTCCGTGGGTCATTTTGGAGTCATTTGGCTAAAGATAGAAACTTGAAGGTTTTTGAGAAGTTTGACCAGAAGTGGACTTTTTGATATCGGGGTCGGATGCCGATTCCGGAAGTTGGAGTAGGTTCGTAATGTCGAATATGATTTGTGTGCAAAGTTAGAGGTCAATCGGACGTGATTTGATAGGTTTCGGCATCGAATATTGAAGTCTGAATTTCTCAAGTTCATCAAGTTTGATTTGGGGTGTGAATCCTGAGTTTTGCGTTGTTTGATATGATTTGAGGCCTCGAGCGAGTCCGTAATGTGTTTTGGGACTGGTTGGCTTGATTGGTTGGGGGCCCGGGGGCCTAGGGTGGATTTCAGATGGTTAACGGATCAATTTTAGAATTTGAAGAAGAAGAGATCAGCTGCCTTCTGGTGTAACCGCACCTGCGAGGCTTAGGCCGCAGGTGTGGAGCCGCAGAAGCAGAAATTGGCCGACTTGGCTGGGACCGCAGGTGCATGGGATTTAACCGCATTTGCGCAGGCGCAGAAGCGTGATGGAGGATCGCAGAAGCGGTGATTGGCGCAGGTGCGATGGAGGCTCCGCAGATGCGGACTCGCAGAAACGGCAAGGAGTCCGCAGGTGCGAAGCTGCCGGGCAGAATTCATTAAATAGCGGGGTTTGGCCATTTTGCTCATTTTTCTCTATTTTGGGGCGATTTTGGAGCTTCTTGAGAGGGGCTTCCACCTAGCAACTTGGAGGTAAGTTAATCCTACCTATTATGGGTTAAATACATTGATTATGTGTAGATTTTAACATGAAAATTAGTGAAAAACTTGGGGTTTGAGGGAAAACCTAGAAAATTCGTATTCTTGGATTTTGACCACGATTTTGGCATGAAATTGAGAGTAAATTATATATTTGAGTTCGTGAGATCATGGGTAAACTTTTTCTTCGAAAAATTTCGGAATCCGGGCACGTGGGCCCGAGGGCAATTTGGTCAACTTTTCGATCGGGGTTAGGAATTGTTATAAATTGGATTATTATGAGCAATTGAACATACATCAATGGATTTGCATAATTATTGGCTAGTTTTGGAGCGTTGTGCATCAATTTCAGTCTTCGGAAGGGCGTGGAAAGCCGGTTATGGAACTTCGGAGCGAGGTGAGTCTCCTTTCTAACCTTGTATGAAGGAATTGTCCCCATAGGTGAGTTAATTGGTTATATGCTCCTATTTGTGGGGGCTACGTACGCACGAGGTGACGAGAGTCCGTGCGTAGCTACTATTATGTTTATGTCCGGGTAGTCTAGGACCCAAAAACATGTTGTACTTGGAAATATTTGTAATCTTATTGACGGCTTGAATTGCTTAAATCACATCGGATTAGTAAGTGAATTTCTAAAAATATTGAACTTCATTTTCTTGAACTATTAAAAGAGAATTGGCTTTTCCTTGGATAGTTGTTCCCCGATGAAGTCTTGATTAACTGTTTGAATATGTGTTTCTATGTGTACCGGCTTCGCATGTATGATTCGCGAGCAGGGTGATTGTTTATTTATATTTGACCGCGTCGCATGTATGATTCGCGAGCGGGGTAATAGATGCATCTATGGTTCGCACCATTCGACCCTCTGGCAGTGCATAATTTAAATATTGTTGGATTGGGCCGTACGACCGCGACATGATTTGCACATGCTCGTATTGCTTGCCTTGGAACTTGTTGAAGTGATATTGTTCTTCACGGATTGAGAATAAATGTATAAATAATAAATAAGGAAGAGGATTTGGGAATTTTCCGACGAAAGAAAGAATTGTTTACTTGCTTCACTTTATTGAATTACAATCATGCCTATATAAATCCTCAATTTATTGTATCATTGATTTACCATTACTGGACCGTTAGTAAGTGTCGAAGTCGCCATCTCGTCTCTACTTCTTCGAGATTAGGCGGGATACTTACTGAGTACACATTATTTTCGTACTCATGCTACACTTGCTGTGCATTTTGTTGTACAGGTACAGGTATTTCTTGCGGCCTACTGGGCGTAGCAGCATGGATGATACAGAGACTAGGGGAGCTGCATTTCTCGAGGCGACCGCAGCCAGTATAGTCTCTTCCAGCATATTGTATTTACTTCTGTCCAATTTGTATTCCGGACAGTGAATGTACTTATTTCGATCCTCTTAGTAATTGCTCATGCACTTGTGACACCGGATTCTGAGATGTCCATGGGATTATTCAGGATTTGAATTTGTTAAAGATATTTTTATTAAATCAGTGGAACTTAATATTTATTGTCTAAATATATAAAAGAAGTAAATTAAGAGTTATCTAAAATAAGAAGTTGTTAATTAATTAGTGTTGGCTTGCCTGACAATGGTGTCCGGGTCCAACACGACCTTTAGTGGATTTTGGGTCGTGACAACATGGTATCAGAGCACTAGGTTCCCGTAGGTCTCACGAGTCATGAGCAAGTCTAGTAGAGTCTCGCGGATTGGTACCGAGACGTCTGTACTTATATTCGGGAGGCTACAGGGCTGTTAGGAGCACTTCCCTTCTTGGTTCCTCATCGTGCGATTTGATTTCCTTGAGGCTTATGCCCTTGTTTCCTTCCTACTCAATATTACGCGACGCGAACCGCTTGTTATAAATCGAGAGTTGAAGAATTTTAATGGTGCCACAGAGGTGGTACGGGATGCTTCTCCCGGCGTAGTTGATTTGACTATTGTCGTCGCCTTGTGGAAGGATATTCTGTCATTTCAGTTCAGTAGCTATACTTCTGAGAGCTTTGAGGCTAGGCACAAGTTGCCATGGTGCTTATGAACGGTTGTCGCGCGGTATCGATGAGATGGTAGGATGCTTGCCTACGTGTCGGGGCAGTGAATGACTTGAGGGAAGGTTTACTCAGTGTATGATTCTGAAATTTGGTATTTCATTTCCGGCGGAGGAAAGCAATTGGCCTATGAATGTCCAAATTTGGATCGATGGAGTAACGAGACTTGGTATTTTCAAGTGTGGTGAGATTCTTATCTATGACGCGGTGTCGTCGTCCTCGATTGTATGGGTTAAGTTCGCCGCTGTTATGGTCTTCTGCAATTCGCCTTTGGGGTATGATATTGTGGAATGATATTGGAGAAACGACTGTTAGATATCGCGGCGACGGTGGTTCAGGATTTAATCGGTGTTTCTAATGTTGACAGCTCGAGAAAGACGACCTTTGGAAAGGTTTAAAGTTGGTAGTGATTTGTGGGTTCAAGTGCTACGAAGATGGATTTTATTTAAGGTAACAACTGAGCAGCAAAGGATGAGGGAGGACAGGTGGGGAGTACCCGGCGGCGGTTAACATTTGTAGAAGGCCAGGTATAAGAAGTGAAGGTCGAATAATTGATTAAAGGAGTGAGTTCCGCCAAAGTGGGAGAGTGGCGGAGATGCATATGAGTTTTGTGATAGGATGACCACACACCTTAAGGAAAGTTTTGAATGATTTGGGGATTTTAGCGGACAATGATTGGGTCTACGGATTTAATTTGAAGTATGGGCTATTTCGCGGCAGGAGAATTGGTATAACGGAAAGGAGCTGCTTGAAATGATGAAGGATACAACATGACTTTGAATTGGGAGATATTGTCGCACATTTAGTTGATGTTCACAAGGAGTGAATGGACTTGTGCAGCTGGTGAATGAGCATGGGCTCAGGTGGGTTACCTCCAGTGGGCAAATCGGCGGTCGCATGGTTGGCGAAGCTTCTGCGAAGAATTCTACTGGTTATATGGCAAGGAGATCGGTCGTGCGAATGTGGTTGATGATTTAGAGTATAAAAGGGGGGTTTTACAGAAAGGTTCCGAGAATTTTGGCGGTTGATTGCACAAGGTCATGTCAATAAGAGATAAAGAACCCTGGTGAGTTCCAGAGTTGTGTAATAGGGGCTTCAAGCTAAGTGGGAGAGTCACACCGCCTATGAATGTGTTGCATGGTTAACTACTTGCGAGGTTTCTAGTTATTAGCATATTGATGGGTTACTTCAGCTACGGGAAAAGAACATAAGTGGTAATTTGAGCAAAGGAATTATTAGAGGTGTGCTATGGTTGGCCTTATTAACTCATGTTCAGACTTGGGGAAGGATTCGGGATTTATGCCTGGTATAGATGCGGGTTTCAAGGGAAGGGATTCTGCTGGGTGCTTCGTCGACAGGGTATTCATGTGCTAGAAGATCATGGAGTTGATTACATTTGGGGCCAAGTCGGAGCGGGTGGCTCTCAACAACGGTCCTAGTGGATTCAAGGGGTAAAGTGTGGTGCCTAATGATTTCGAGCCTATATGTACGGTTAAAAATCAAGCTTGTAACAGCTTATGAGAAGAGGCCCAGAATGATCTATGATGTTTTGACTTGCAGTGTAGCATTTGGGAGGTGTGAAATAGTTCGTGGGATTTGAGACAACATAGTCTCGTGACTAAGGTCACTCGGGATAAGTGCGGATTGAGTGTGTTATGTGTTGAATGGAGTTATTATTAATTCCAAGGCAATCAAGGATAAATTAGAAGAAGATAGATTGGTCAGCCATAGTTGAATTGGCATATTGGTGGCAGTGATCAGTTCCACCAGCGCGATCAAGTTATGCAAGTAATTTGTAGCAGTACGTCTGAGGCTTGACGACCGTCGAAATTGAATCTATTCGAAAGTATTCCAGTATAATGGCCTGCTATGTGTAGGCGAATCCCGGAAAGGGCTATGGTGGTTCAGGCCACTATTTGAAGAATTGCATCTACTTCGGTTGTGAGAATTTGCTCGTGTGTTTCAATGGTTCTCTCAGAATGAGTTAAGTAAAGAGTGTTTATATGATGAAGTGTTTACCCTATTAGTGATTCAGGAGTTATGATGAAACTATGGCAGTATCGTATATTGGCATGTTAGGTGCAGTGAGCGGTATGAAGTTTGGAAAGTGAGGATCAAGGTTGCGACTTGGTGTTGACAAGGATGTCACGAGCTCAGATGAGCATGAAAGAGATTTGAATGTTTAGAGTAAGCTGGCATTGTCTTCAGTGTCACCTAAGATCGGTGTTTTTGTGAAAGAGGCTTTGCATTCTGGTTATGGATTCTTGATCGCTTTTCAGCGTTAGTGCGGCCGGTGGTAGGGGTATACAGACTTGTTATCTGTTACAGAAGATCGTGAGAGCGTGCCCCACGGGAAGATTGTATAAGTGTGGCATGTAGTCACTTGATTGATTGGAGAATGAAACCAAGTATGAAGATTGTGGTGATATGGTTGATTTGAGAATTTATGCCTGGAGGGCACTCGGTTTATTGGGTTGTGGACCGTGGAGGATTTCTTCGGTTATGATGGTTATTCTTGTGTGTTATGGGAAGAAGGGGTTATTACGGACCCAGAAAGGATTATTGGCCTAGTTCGATACGATCTGAATCGGCTTGAGGTCGGTGGATGGATTTAAATATGAATATAGGCTCTATATCAGGCCGAATGCGTTCATTTCAGCATAGCTCTCCTTATGGAGGAGTATTCGGACGTTGGATGTTAATTCGTCATCGGCTATTTCATGAAATGCTATATTGTGCCGTGTGAGTTGCGAAATGGCTCGGTAATTTCTTATGTGTTGAGGTTCCGCATAGCGATGGTGTTATGTGAGCAGTATGTCTCTTTAATTTCAGAACATATATCGTACCTCAGTTGTGCTCGAGTTTGTTAGCTTATGGCGCTATATGTCCCCTCAGGGATGGTATTATGCACTTAGCGTGCCTGTGGCTGATATTCGGTATTTCGTTGTAATGAGCAATTCAGCTCGGTGTGAATCTCCTTATGTGAATTTTATGTGTGGATCGGGTGGCACGCCGCCATGGGTATGTTGTTTGGATCGGGTTGCACGCCACAACAGTATGATGTTGAGTACAGTTGTCTATATTCTAATTTTTGTGTGTTTTGTTTTCCATTTTTCTGAGGAAAGTTCATATTAGCAGCATGAGTTGAGTAGTCCCTTCCAGAGTTCGGTTCCTTATGTATCATGTTCGAATTGGTAGTCTAGTGGCACATTGTGGCATCATATGAGACTTTTGGTCCTGTCTGGGGTGGCTTGTTGCCTGAGCAGTTTGTACTGGGTGAGACAAGGTTATTGGATCTAGGATCAGTGCAATCGGATTGTATGAAGTATATTAAAGAGCAAAGATCATTATTTGGTTCAGAATGAGGTAACGTTCTTGTCAGGGGTGTAGCCTCAATGATTTGTTGACTTGGTAGTTGGTTATAGATTTCTACATGTCTCTTCTGTCGTGGCGATGCTGCAAGAGTTGGAACAAGACTTGTATATATCATGAGGTGCGTCGTGAGCATCAGATTAGGGGAATGTTGGTTATTATGATCACAGAATGTTATTATGGTCCTGTGAATGATGTGGTGCATGGTGAGAATTCAGCAAAGGTATGCAGTCATGTTCTGGTACCTCGGGTAGTGATTGATACGGCGTTCTTATATTGGAAACAGACCTGGTAGAGAATTTCGGATGTTGGAATTGGGTTCCAAGGCTTATTTGCTTAAGTGAAAAGCGATATCTTCAGATTTGCTCGAGCTAATGTGCTCGACTGAGTTGTGGTAGCATGGGTAGGTGCACAAGGTGTTTAACGGTGATTCCACACAACTCCAGCACAGTTCTTGGCAAGTTCGAGGACGAACGTATGTTTAAGTGGGAGAGAATGTAACGACCCGACCGGTCGTTTTGAGCTCTAGCACGTCGTTCAGCAGTTTGAGGCCAGGAGTAGCTTCATTTCAAGTATTAAGACTTGTACGCATGGTCGGAATTGAATTCTGGGAAGTTCGGAGTTGATTTGGAGAGAGAATTCTCATTTTGGAAGCTTTAAGTTGAAAGAATTGACTAAGATTGGATTTTTGAGTAAACGACCTCGGAATCGGGATTCGAAGGTTCCAGCAGGTTCGTATGATGATTTCGGACTTGGGCGTATGTCCGGATCGGGTTTCGGAAGACCCGGGAACGTTTTAGCACCTATTGTGGAAGTTAGCATTTTTGGAAGAATTTCATAAGTTTGGGTTGAGGTGCATTTCAGTGTTATCAATGTCCGTTTGGTATTCCGAGTCTGGGAATGGCTCCGTATGGTGATTCTGGTGTTGGGAGCGCAATCGAAAGTGAATTCGGAGGTCCGTGTTGGATTAGCTCCGTATGGCTAAAGATAGAAGTTTGAAGGTTTTTGAGAAGTTTGACCAGAAGTGGACTTTTTGATATCGGGATCGGATTCCGATTCCGGAAGTTGGAGTAGGTCCGTAATGTCGAATATGACTTGTGTGCAAAGTTTGAGGTCAATCTGGCGTGATTTGATAGGTTTCGGCATCGAATATTGAAGTTTGAATTTCTCAAGTTCATCAAGTTTGATTTGGGGTGAGAATCGTGATTTTTGCGTTGTTTGATATGATTTGAGGCCTCAAGCGAGTCCGTAATGTGTTTTGGGACTGGTTGGCTTAATTGGTTGGGGGCCCGGGGGCCTCGGGTGGATTTCGGATGGTTAACGGATCAATTTTAGAATTTGAAGAAGAAGAGATCAGCTGCCTTCTGGTGTAACCGCACCTGCGAGGCTTGGGCCGCAGGTGCGGAGCCGCAGAAGCGTCCTTCGTGTCGCAGAAGCGGAAATGGACCGGCTAGGCTGGGACCGCAGGTGGGTGGGATTTGACCGCATCTGCGCAGGCGCAGAAGCGTGATGGAGGACCGCAAAAGCTGTGATTGGCGCAGGTGCGATGGAGGTCCGCAGATGCGGACTCGCAGAAGCGGCGAGGAGTCCGCAGGTGCGAAGCTGCTGGGCAGAATTCATTAAATAGCAGGGTTTGTCCATTTTGCTCATTTGTCTCTATTTTGGGGCGATTTTGGAGCTTCTTGAGAGGGGCTTCCACCTAGCAACTTGGAGGTAAGTTAATCCTACCTATTATGAGTTAAATACAATGATTATGTGTAGATTTTAACATGGAAATTAGTGAAAAACTTCGGGTTTGAGGGAAAACCTAGAAAATTCGTATTCTTGGATTTTGACCACGATGTTGGGCATCAAATTGAGAGTAAATTATATATTTGAGTTCGTGAGATCATGGGTAAACTTTTTATTCGAAAAATTTCGGAATCCGGGCACATAGGCCCGACGGCAATTTGGTCAACTTTTCGATCGGGGTTAGGAATTGTTATAAATTAGATTATTATGAGTAATTGAACATACATTAATGGATTTGCATAATTATTGGCTAGTTTTGGAGCATTGTGCATCAATTTAAGTCTTCGGAAGGCCGTGGAATGACGGTTATGGAACTTCGGAGCGAGGTGAGTCTCCTTTCTGACCTTGTAAGAGGGAATTGTCCCCATAGGCGAGTTAATTGGTTATGTGCTCCTATTTGTGGGGGCTACGTACGCACGAGGTGATGAGAGTCCGTGCGTAGCTACTATTATGTTTATGTCCGGGTAGTCTAGGACCCAAAAGCATGTTGTACTTGGAAATATTTGTAATCTTATTGACGGCTTGAATTGCTTAAATCACATCGGATTAGTAAGTGAATTTCTAAAAAGATTGAACTTCATTTTCTTGAATTATTAAAAGAGAATTGGCTTTTCCTTGGATAGTTGTTCCCCGATGACGTCTTGATTAACTGTTTGAATATGTGTTTCTATGTGTACCGGCATCGCATGTATGATTCACGAGCAGGGTGATTGTTTATTTATATTTGACTGCGTCGCATGTATGATTCGCGAGCGGGGTAATAGATGCATCTATTGTTCGCGCCATTCGATCCTCTGGCAGTGCACAGTTTAAATATTGTTGGATCGGACCGTACGACCGTGGCATGATTTGCGCATGCTTGTATTTCTAGCCTTGGAACTTGTTGAAGTGATATTGTTCTTCACGGATTGAGAATAAATATATAATTAATAAATAAGGAGAAGGATTTGGGAATTTTCCTACGAAAGAAAGAATTGTTTACTTGCTTCACTTTATTGAATTACAATCATGCCTATATAAATCCTCAATTTATTGTATCATTGATTTACCATTACTGGACCGTTAGTAAGTGTCGAAGTCGCCATCACGTCTCTACTTCTTCGAGATTAGGCGGGATACTTACTGAGTACACGTTGTTTTTGTACTCATGCTACACTTGCTGTGCATTTTGTTGCACAGGTACAGGTATTTCTAGCGGCCTACTGGGCGTAGTAGCATGGATGATACAGAGACTAGGGGAGCTGCATTTCTCGAGGTGACCGCAGCCAGTATAGTCTCTTCCAACGTATTGTATTTACTTCTATCCAATTTGTATTTCGGATAGTGATTGTACTTATTTCGATCCTCTTAGTAATTGCTCATGCACTTGTGACACCGGGTTCTGTGATGTCCATGGGATTATTCAGAATTTGAATTTGTTAAAGATATTTTTATTTATTCAGTGAAACTTATTCTTTATTGTCTAAATATATAAAAGAAGTAAATTAAGAGTTATCTAAAACAAAAGTTGTTAATTAATTAGTGTTGGCTTGCCTGACAATGGTGTCCGGCTCCATCACGACCCTTAGTGGATTTTGGGTCGTGACAATATCACTCCTTAAAAAATAAATTCATTAATTAACTAGAGACTATATTTAATAAGGAATAAAAGAGATTGTGACAAATATTTACCTTTTTCTTCTAACATTCTTATTTCAGGCATTGCTAACTTTCGGAATACGTCCTTGCTGCTTGGTTCCTAAACGCATAAATCAATCATATGAAGTTAGGAAGTAACATATCTTTAATAAATATTAAATCCTAGAAGGATAAAAAAAAAATACCACTTTAATGACATATTCGAAGCAATCTTTAGCTCTACTAAGGTTCTCCCCGCCTAATTTCAAGCAGCAATAACCACGAGTGATATATGCTTCAAGCAGTTTCTCATCCAGCTTAAGCTATTAAGAAAATACATGATTAAAATGTTAAAAAAAGATAAAACCATGAAATTGAGATATAACTCACCGCTTGTTCAAGTTGATTTTCAGCCTCCGAATTATAATCGGGGGAAGATACCTCCAATAGAAATCCTTTGAGGTAATGATAAAATGCTTTTGTGTTATCCAACTGCATTTTCTCCATCTAATTCAAAATACAAAACTATTCACACATAAATAAATTGAACTTTATTATTTCAAATATAATTCAACTATTTACTTTTTTTTTGAGTTTTATCAAGTTCATAGAGAAATCCTTAACTTTTCTCATTACTTACCAAGTTCTTATCCGGTCTCTTGCTAATTAGTATTGTGATGGTCATTGATCAATTTGACGAAAGATATTTGACGTTCGAAACTGTTGAGATACAAATAATACAGGACGTCATGCGGNNGTAAACTTATTTGCTATCATTTATGTATTTGGGTTGAATGCCTATAGTATTTGGGCTTTGTGCCAACTATTTGAACCCTTCGGGGCTTTTTATTGATATTTCCTCACTGTTTTGACTTACTACTTGAACTCTGTCATGTTATTTTCCATTGTTTTACTTCTCAGCCATTTTTACTCAGTTTTGACACTTAAATGATATTTTAAATGATGTTTGGGCTGAGAAACACTATTTTACTATTGCCCGAGGGGCTTGTGAGGATTTTTGACTGAGTAAGGCCGATGGCCTATGTTGTGAGGAAACACTGATACTGATTTGAGGTCGAGAGCCTGAGATATGTACGCCACGAGGTGGCTTGATTGATATGAGGCCGAGGGCCTAGATTTGATGCCACGAGATGGCTTGTTATTGCTCTTGGGCCGTAAGGGGCCCCTCCAGGAGTCTGCACACCCCCAGTGAGCGCGGGTACCCATTGTGATGTGAGATTCAGCCCGATGGGCTGGTATTGTTTCTGAGATGTTTCCCAAGGGGCGGATTTGTGGATACTGTTCCCGAGGGGCGAGCTTCTATTTGTTTACTCTACCTTAATTGTCTGTCAATTACCTGTTCATTGTTGGAAAAAGGATTACTTGACTTTTCACCGGTTTATTATTTTTAACTGGTTTTACTGCTTCATTATAGAATGCCTTGTGCCTTACGTGTTTTCTTACTTTCAGTCATTATTTACATTTGTTACTCACTGAGTTGGAGTACTAACTTTACTCCCTGCACCCTGTGTGCAGATTCAGGCGTAGCTGGTTCCGCTCCCGAGTGCTTATTCATCCCAGCTTCAGGCGGTTCTTCGAGGAGTCTTTAGGTAGCTGTTGGCGTTCGCAGCCGGAGCTCCTCCCTATCTCTTTCCTTTATGTCCTTAGTTCAGTGTTAAACTCTGTTGATACTTGAGTATTCAGTGTTGATAGATGCTTGTGACTTGTGACACCCCGGTTAGGGCTGTGTTGGGTTATATTTCCGCACTTTATTGATATTATCCGTTACTTGGTACTATTAAATCATGTTTTAGACTGTTTTATGTTGTTTAACCGTTTTTAAAAGGTGAATTGGGTTAATTGGCTAGCCTTGTCTTCATGAGAGGCGCTATCTCGACCAGGTTCGGGTTTAGGGTCGTGACAAGTTGGTATCAGAGCCTAGGTTACATAGGTCTCACGAGTCATGAGCAGGTTTAGTAGAGTCTCGCGGATCGGTACGGAGACGTCTGTTTTTATCCTCGAGAGGCTGCAGAACCTTTAGGAAACTTCATATTCTTGAAATTCTTGTCGTGCGAATTTGTTGATCCGAGTACTAAACTTCTGTTATTCTATTCTGTCACAGATCGCGCTACCGGACAGGGTGCACGACCACCAGTACCACCAGCCGGGGCCACTAGAGGCCGAGGACGCGGCCGTGGTCGTGGTAGAGGCAGAGCAACGAGGGCAGCACCTGCAGATCCACCAGCTGCCCTAGTTCAGGACTAGGTCCCAGCTGTGCCTATTGTGATTCCCGGTCTTCAGGAGGCCTTGGCTCAGATATTATCAGTTTGCACTGGCCTAGCTCAGGCGGTTTTAGCCACTACAGCCGGAACTACTTCTCAGGCCGGGAGAGGCAGTCAGACTCTCGGCGCCCGCACACCTGAGCAGGTCGTGCAGGGACTTCAGACGCCGGGGGCACACCCAGCTCAGCCGGTTGCCGCTGCTCAGGACTATGTAGTTCCTGTCATGCCAGAGGATGAGCAGTGTAGGTTGGAGAGATTTGGTAGACTTCAGCCTCCGACGTTCACTGGAGCAGAGGGAGAGGATGCCCAGGGCTTTTTGGACAAATGCCAGAGGATGCTTCGTACAGCCGGTATTCTGGAGACCAGCGGGGTCGCTTTCACTACCTATCAGTTTCCAGGACCTGCTTTTACCTGGTGGGAGGATTTTGAGAGGCGTAGGCCTGTTGTTGCAGCACCCCTTTCCTGGCAGCAGTTCTCCGTTCTCTTTCTGGAGAAGTATGTGCCGCAGTCTCGCAGAGAGGAGCTGCGTAGATAGTTTGAGTGGTTGCATCAGGGGGAGATGATCGTGTCGCAGTATGAGTTAAGGTTCTCTGAGTTGGCTCGTCATGCCATCTGGTTGGTCCCGACAGATAGAGAGAGAGGATCAGGAGGTTTGTCGATGGTCTTACTTATCAGCTCCGTATTCTCATGACTAGCGAGAGGGTGACTGGTGCTACATTCGAGGAGGTTGTGGACATTGCCCGAGAGATTGAGTCTGTCCGTCACCAGGAGCGAGAGGAGAGGGAGGTCAAGAGGCCTCGAGGATCTGGTAGCTACAGTGGTGCTCCTTCGAGGGGCCAGTTTCAGCACGGCAGAGGCCGACAGTTCCGACATGGTCAGTCTGATCGCTTAGGTTATCGAGGGGTATCATCGGGTCATGGTTCTCACAGTTCACACCAGGTCCATTCTTCACTTAGTGCCCTTCCAGCTCAGAGCTCATCCCATGCTCCATCTGTTCAGGGCTCTTCTATGCCGAGTGCATCTTCTAGTCACTTCGGTGCGAGGGGTTCCCATCAGTCCTCTTCTCCAGCACCTGGGAGTTGTTACGAGTGTGGAGAGATGGGGCACATGTGGAGGTAGTGTCCCCGCCGTGTTGCTAGTTCATCCCACCAGAGGGGCCAGTCATCAGCCTCAGCGCCAGTTGCTCCACCACCACCCGCCCAGCCAGCTAGGGGTGGGGGTCAGTCAGCCAGGGGTCGCCCAGAGGGGGAGGTCAATCAGGGGGCAGTCAGGGCCGTTTCTATGCTCTTCCAGGCAGACCCGATGCTATCGCTTCAGATGCTGTTATTACATGTATTGTTTCAGTCTGCCACAGATATACCTCTGTATTATTTGATCCCGGTTCCACCTATTCTTATGTGTCATCATACTTTGATCGTTATTTGGGTACGCCCCGTGAGTTTCTTGCTTTACCTGTTTATGTATCTACCCCGGTGGGCGATACTGTTGTTGTAGACCGTGTGTACCGGTCGTGTGTGGTGACTATTGGGGTCTGGAGACCCGAGTGGATCTTTTATTGTTGAGTATGGTGGATTTCGATGTCATTTTGGGCATGGATTGGCTATCTCCGTGCCGCGTATTCTGGAGTGTCATGCTAAGACAGTTACATTGGCTATACCGGGTGTGCCACGGATCGAGTGGCGAGGTGTGACTGATTATGTTCCTAGTAGAGTAATCTCTTTCTTGAAGGCCCAGCATATGGTTGGGAAGGGTTGTCTTTCGCATCTTGCCTTTGTGAGGGATGTCTGAGCTGAGACTCTAGTATTGATTCTGTTCCGGTTGTGAGGGATTTCTCGGATGTATTTCCTGCAGACCTGCCGGGTATGCCACGGACAGGGATATTAATTTTCGTATTGACCTGGTGTCGGGCACTCAGCCCATTTCTATTCCGCCATATCGTATGGCACCAACGGAGTTGAACGAGTTAAAGGAGCAACTTCAGGAACTCCTTGATAAGGGGTTCATTCGGCCTAGTGTGTCACCTTGGGGTGCGCTGGTTCTGTTTGTGAAGAAGAAGGATGGCACTATGAGGATGTGCATTGATAATAGGCAATTGAACAAGGTAACAATTAAGAACAAGTATCCTTTGCCTCGCATTGATGATTTATTCGACCAGCTTCAGGGAGCGAGGGTATTCTCCAAGATTGATCTCCGTTCGGGTTATCACCAGTTGAAGATCAGGGATTCAGATATTCTTAAGACGGCCTTCAGGACCAGATATGGTCACTATGAGTTCTTGGTTATGTCTTTCGGGCAGACCAATGCCCCAGCAGCGTTCATGCATCTGATGAACAGCGTGTTCCGACCTTATCTTGACTCATTTGTCATAGTTTTCATTGATGATATTTTGGTATATTCGCGTAGTCAGGAGGAGCACGCGGAGCATTTGAGGGTTGTGTTGCAGAGATTGAGGGAGGAGAAGCTTTATGCAAAGTTCTCCAAGTGTGAGTTTTGGCTCAGTTCAGTGGCATTCTTGGGACACGTGGTGTCTAGGTGAGAGTATTCAGNCCTACTCTAATTCTAAAATACTAAAACTAATTACTACACATAAATAAATTGAACTTTATTATTTCAAATATAATTCAACTATTTACTTTTTTTTTGAGTTTTATCAAGTTCATAGAGAAATCCTTTAACTTTTCTCATTAACTTACCAAGTTCTTTATCCCGGTCTCTTGCTAATTTAGTATTGTGATGGTCATTGATCAATTTGACGAAAGATATTTGACGTCGAAACTGTTGAGATCAAAATAATCAGGACGTCATGCGGAAGCTAACTGTTACTATTATTTTCGAATATAGGACAATAAGAAAAGACTTACAAATTAAACTAAATTAGTACCACCAATTAAGGTAAGATAAATTAAAACTTTCAACATACTCTTAGAAATACAATAGATTTCATCAAATAAAATTAATTTTATGTTTTAGAATATTTTATGAAAGAGATAATAAAAATTTACTTTGTAGGGTTTTACTTTTGAAGTAATATAAACTAGAGAGTAATTTTTTTAAATTTTACTAGAAATAAATATAAAGTAAAATAGGAAAAGACAAATAGAAGACATTGGAGATTTGAAGTAATAAATTTACGACAAATTATGGTTCATTTGACCTGCAAGCATGCTAGGCCCACATTAGCTCATCATCCGTTGAAATACAAAAAGATAAAAAAGCTAATATATATACAAATATTTTGGTTTCTCATCCAACTGAATATCCTCTCAATACGTGCATTTGTGACGACCCGGCCAGTCGTCTCATGAGTTACTGCTCCATTTCTCCCATTTCTGCATCTTTATGTTTTGTTTATCCGTGTTACATGATATCGGGTTGGTTGGATTGAATCCGGATTGGTTTTGGTAAATTTGAGACACTTAGTCTCTTTTAAAAAGGCTTAAGTTGGAAAAGTCAACCGCGTGTTAGAGGGCTCGGACGTGAGTTCCGATGGTTTGGTTAGCTTCGGGAGGTTATTTGGGACTTAGGAGTGTGATCGGAATGTGTTTTGGAGAAGATTTAGGCTTGAATTCGCGAAGTTGATATTTTGGCGATTTCCGATTGGCATGCGAGATTTCGATATAGGGGTCGGAATGGAATTCCGAGAGTTGCAGTAGCTTCGTTGTGTCATTTGGGATGTGTGTGTAAAATTTCAGGTTATTTGGACGTGGTTTGGTTGGGTTTTTGATCAAAAGCGGAATTCGGAAGTTTTAGAAACTTAGGCTTGAATCCGAGGTGTTTTGGTTGATTTAATGTGGTTTGAAGTGTTTTGATGATTGGAACAAGTTTGAATAAGATATTAGGATATGTTTGTGCTTTTGGTTGAGGTCCCGGGGGCCTCGGGGTGATTTCGGGTGGTTATCAGAGAGTTTGAGGTGTTATAGCAGCTGCTGAGATTGCTGCTTCTGGTGTTTTCGCACCTGCAGTTTGGGGACCGCAGGTGCGGTGCCGCACGTGTGGAAAGGGAGCCGCAGAAGTGGAGTTGAGAGGAAGAGCCAGGAGCCGCAGATGCGGGTGATTGACCGCACCTGCGAAGGCGCAGGTGCGGAGAGTTGACCGCAGATGCGGTATTATGCTCGTTAAGTGTTTTCCGCAGATGCGGAGGTAAGACTGCATATGCGGTACCGCAGAAGCGGCTATAGTGCCGCAAATGCGGAATAACTGGACAGAAGAATTAAAAGATGTCCTTCGCGAATTTTGGGTTATTTCACCATTTTTGACTTCGGCCTTGGTGCTTTTTGGGCGATTTGAAAGAGCGATTTCAAGGGAACTTCATTGAGGTAAGGATTTTGGACCTAAAACTCATCCCTATGCTATTATTTCATGGATTAGAGCTAGAATTTATGGAAATTAATGGTGAAATTTGGGGAATGCTAGGGTTTAGGATTGGAGACCTATGATTGAGGTTTTGATGGACCATTTGAGGTCGGATTTCTAAGTTTTTGATATGTATGAACTCGTGGGAAGATAAGGAATCTATTGGTGTAAGAATTTCTGAATTTCGAGACGTGGGCCCGGGGGTCGGGTTTTGGTAATTTCGGGATTTGTGCCCTTTATTGATTGTTTTCGCTTGGGCTTTGTTCCCTTGGCACATTGTGACGTCCTCGCTCCAATTTTGGTTAGATTCGACGTGCGTGGAGGCCAATTCGAGGGGCAAAGGCGTCGCATGCTAGAGATTTAGCCGGTTCTAGGTGAGTAATGATTGTAAATGATGTTTTGAGGGTTTGAAACCCTGGATTGCACATCGTAGTGCTATATTGAGGTGAGGCACACGCTTGATGACGAGCGTGGGGTCGTACACTATTGGGGATTGTGACTTGGTCCGTCCCGATTGATGATTTTACCGCGTATTCGATCGAAAACTATTTGCTATCATCATTATTTGGGCTGAATGCCATATTTGGGCCTAGTGCCAACTATTTGAACCCTTCGAGGCTTTTTATTGATATTTCCTCACTGTTTTGACTTACTACTTGAACTCAGTCATGTTATTTTCCACCGTTTTACTACTCAGCCTTTTTTTCTCAGTTTTGAGACTTAAATGATATTTTAAATGATTTTTTGGCTGAGAAACACTGTTTTACTATTGCCCGAGGGGCTTGTGAGGATTTTTGACTGAGTAAGGCCGAGGGCCTATGTTGTGAGGAAACGCTGATACTGATTTGAGGCCGAGGGCCTGAGATATGTACGCCACGAGGTGGCTTGATTGATATGAGGCCGAGGGCCTAGATTTGATGCCACGAGATGGCTTGTTATTGCGCTTGGGCTGTAAGGGGCCCCTCCAGGAATCTGCACACCCCAGTGAGCGCGGGTACCCATTGTGATGTGAGATTGAGCCCGAGGGGCTGGTATTGTTCCGAGATGTTGCCCGAGGGGCGGTTTTGTTGATACTGTGCCCGAGGGGCGAGCTTTTATTTATTCACTATCCCTTAATTGTCTGTCAATTACCTGTTCATTATTGGAAAAAGGATTTTACTTGACTTTTCACTGGTTTACTGTTTTTAACTGGTTTTACTGCTTCATTATAGAATGCCTTGTGCCTTACGTGTTTTCTTACTTTCAGTCATTATTTACACTTGTTACTCACTGAGTTGGAGTACTCACTTTACTCCCTGCACCCTGTGTGCAGATTCAGGCGTAGCTGGTTCCGCTCCCGAGTGCTGATTCATCCCAGCTTCAGGCGGTTCTTCGAGGAGTCTTTAGGTAGCTGTTGGCGTTCGCATCCAGAGCTCCTCCCTATCTCTTTCCTTTATGTCCTTAGTTCAATGTTAAACTCTGTAGTGATACTTGAGTATTCAGTGTTGATAGATGCTCGTGACTTGTGACACCCCGGTTAGGGCTGTGTTGGGTTATATTTCCGCACTTTATTGATATTATCCGTTACTTGGTACTATTAAATCATGTTTTAGACTGTTTTATGTTGTTTAACCGTTTTTAAAAGGTGAATTGGGTTAATTGGCTAGCCTTGTCTTCATGAGAGGCGCTATCTCGACCAGGTTCGGGTTTAGGGTCGTGACAAGTTGGTATCAGAGCCTAGGTTACATAGGTCTCACGAGTCATGAGCAGGTTTAGTAGAGTCTCGCGGATCGGTACGGAGACGTCTGTTTTTATCCTCGAGAGGCTGCAGAACCTTTAGGAAACTTCATATTCTTGAAATTCTTGTCGTGCGAATTTGTTGATCCGAGTACTAAACTTCTGTTATTCTATTCTGTCACAGATCGCGCTACCGGACAGGGTGCACGACCACCAGTACCACCAGCCGGGGCCACTAGAGGCCGAGGACGCGGCCGTGGTCGTGGTAGAGGCAGAGCAACGAGGGCAGCACCTGCAGATCCACCAGCTGCCCTAGTTCAGGACTAGGTCCCAGCTGTGCCTATTGTGATTCCCGGTCTTCAGGAGGCCTTGGCTCAGATATTATCAGTTTGCACTGGCCTAGCTCAGGCGGTTTTAGCCACTACAGCCGGAACTACTTCTCAGGCCGGGAGAGGCAGTCAGACTCTCGGCGCCCGCACACCTGAGCAGGTCGTGCAGGGACTTCAGACGCCGGGGGCACACCCAGCTCAGCCGGTTGCCGCTGCTCAGGACTATGTAGTTCCTGTCATGCCAGAGGATGAGCAGTGTAGGTTGGAGAGATTTGGTAGACTTCAGCCTCCGACGTTCACTGGAGCAGAGGGAGAGGATGCCCAGGGCTTTTTGGACAAATGCCAGAGGATGCTTCGTACAGCCGGTATTCTGGAGACCAGCGGGGTCGCTTTCACTACCTATCAGTTTCCAGGACCTGCTTTTACCTGGTGGGAGGATTTTGAGAGGCGTAGGCCTGTTGTTGCAGCACCCCTTTCCTGGCAGCAGTTCTCCGTTCTCTTTCTGGAGAAGTATGTGCCGCAGTCTCGCAGAGAGGAGCTGCGTAGATAGTTTGAGTGGTTGCATCAGGGGGAGATGATCGTGTCGCAGTATGAGTTAAGGTTCTCTGAGTTGGCTCGTCATGCCATCTGGTTGGTCCCGACAGATAGAGAGAGAGGATCAGGAGGTTTGTCGATGGTCTTACTTATCAGCTCCGTATTCTCATGACTAGCGAGAGGGTGACTGGTGCTACATTCGAGGAGGTTGTGGACATTGCCCGAGAGATTGAGTCTGTCCGTCACCAGGAGCGAGAGGAGAGGGAGGTCAAGAGGCCTCGAGGATCTGGTAGCTACAGTGGTGCTCCTTCGAGGGGCCAGTTTCAGCACGGCAGAGGCCGACAGTTCCGACATGGTCAGTCTGATCGCTTAGGTTATCGAGGGGTATCATCGGGTCATGGTTCTCACAGTTCACACCAGGTCCATTCTTCACTTAGTGCCCTTCCAGCTCAGAGCTCATCCCATGCTCCATCTGTTCAGGGCTCTTCTATGCCGAGTGCATCTTCTAGTCACTTCGGTGCGAGGGGTTCCCATCAGTCCTCTTCTCCAGCACCTGGGAGTTGTTACGAGTGTGGAGAGATGGGGCACATGTGGAGGTAGTGTCCCCGCCGTGTTGCTAGTTCATCCCACCAGAGGGGCCAGTCATCAGCCTCAGCGCCAGTTGCTCCACCACCACCCGCCCAGCCAGCTAGGGGTGGGGGTCAGTCAGCCAGGGGTCGCCCAGAGGGGGAGGTCAATCAGGGGGCAGTCAGGGCCGTTTCTATGCTCTTCCAGGCAGACCCGATGCTATCGCTTCAGATGCTGTTATTACATGTATTGTTTCAGTCTGCCACAGATATACCTCTGTATTATTTGATCCCGGTTCCACCTATTCTTATGTGTCATCATACTTTGATCGTTATTTGGGTACGCCCCGTGAGTTTCTTGCTTTACCTGTTTATGTATCTACCCCGGTGGGCGATACTGTTGTTGTAGACCGTGTGTACCGGTCGTGTGTGGTGACTATTGGGGTCTGGAGACCCGAGTGGATCTTTTATTGTTGAGTATGGTGGATTTCGATGTCATTTTGGGCATGGATTGGCTATCTCCGTGCCGCGTATTCTGGAGTGTCATGCTAAGACAGTTACATTGGCTATACCGGGTGTGCCACGGATCGAGTGGCGAGGTGTGACTGATTATGTTCCTAGTAGAGTAATCTCTTTCTTGAAGGCCCAGCATATGGTTGGGAAGGGTTGTCTTTCGCATCTTGCCTTTGTGAGGGATGTCTGAGCTGAGACTCTAGTATTGATTCTGTTCCGGTTGTGAGGGATTTCTCGGATGTATTTCCTGCAGACCTGCCGGGTATGCCACGGACAGGGATATTAATTTTCGTATTGACCTGGTGTCGGGCACTCAGCCCATTTCTATTCCGCCATATCGTATGGCACCAACGGAGTTGAACGAGTTAAAGGAGCAACTTCAGGAACTCCTTGATAAGGGGTTCATTCGGCCTAGTGTGTCACCTTGGGGTGCGCTGGTTCTGTTTGTGAAGAAGAAGGATGGCACTATGAGGATGTGCATTGATAATAGGCAATTGAACAAGGTAACAATTAAGAACAAGTATCCTTTGCCTCGCATTGATGATTTATTCGACCAGCTTCAGGGAGCGAGGGTATTCTCCAAGATTGATCTCCTTTTGGGTTATCACCAGTTGAAGATCAGGGATTCAGATATTCTTAAGACGGCCTTCAGGACCAGATATGGTCACTATGAGTTCTTGGTTATGTCTTTCGGGCAGACCAATGCCCCAGCAGCGTTCATGCATCTGATGAACAGCGTGTTCCGACCTTATCTTGACTCATTTGTCATAGTTTTCATTGATGATATTTTGGTATATTCGCGTAGTCAGAAGGAGCACGCGGAGCATTTGAGGGTTGTGTTGCAGAGATTGAGGGAGGAGAAGCTTTATGCAAAGTTCTCCAAGTGTGAGTTTTGGCTCAGTTCAGTGGCATTCTTGGGACACGTGGTGTCTAGTGAGAGTATTCAGGTTGATCTAAAGAAGATAGAGGTGGTTCAGAGTTGGCCCAGACCGTCTTCAGCCACAAAGATTCGCAGTTTTCTTGGTTTGGCAAGCTATTATCGCCGGTTTGTTTAGGGATTCTCATCTATCGCATCGCCCTTGACCAAGTTGACTCAAAAGGGTGCTTCATTCATATGGTCGGACGAGTGTGAGGAGAGCTTTCAGAAGCTCAAGACAGCCTTGACCACAACTCCAGTATTGGTGTTGCCATCAGCTTCAGGTTCATATACCGTGTGTGATGCTTCGAGAGTAGGGATTGGTTGTGTGTTGATGCAGGAGGGTAGAGTTATTGCTTATGCTTCTCGTCAGTTGAAGCCCCATGAGAAGAACTACCCCGTTCATGACTTGGAGTTGGCTGCCATAGTTCACGCGTTAAAGATTTGGAGGCATTATTTGTATGGCGTATCTTGTGAGGTGTTCACCGATCATCGCAGTCTTCAGCATTTGTTCAAGAAAATGGATCTTAATTTGAGGCAGCGAAGATGGTTGGAGTTACTTAAGGATTATGACATCACTATATTGTACCATCCGGGAAAGGCCAATGTGCTGGCCGATGCTTTGAGCCGAAAGGCAGTTAGTATGGGGAGTTTGGCATATATTCCAGTTGGGGAGAGACCACTTGCGGTTGATGTTCAGGCTTTGGCCAATCGGTTCGTGAGGTTGGATATTTCGGAGCCCAGTCGGGTATTGGCTTGTGTGATTTCTCGGTCTTCCCTATATGAGCGCATCAGAGAGCGTCAGTATGATGATCCACACTTGCTTGTCCTTAGGGACAGAGTTCAGCGTGACGATGCTAGAGATGTGACTATTGGAGATGATGGGTTATTGAGGATGCATGGCCGGATTTGTGTGCCCAATGTAGATGGGCTTCGGGAGTTGATTCTGGAGGAGGCCCATAGCTCGCGGTATTCTATCCATCCAGGAGCCGCGAAGATGTATCAGGATCTGAGACAGCATTACTGGTGGAGGAGAATGAAGAAAGACATTGTGGGATTTGTAGCTCGGTGTCTCAATTGTCAGCAGGTGAAATATGAGCATCAGAGACTAGGTGGCTTGCTTCAGCGGATGGATATTCCAGAGTCGAAGTGGGAGCGGATCACTATGGACTTTGTAGTTGGGCTTCTACGGACTTTGAGGAAGTTCGATGCTATTTGGATGATTGTGGATAGGCTGACCAAGTCCGCGCACTTCATTCCTATCTATACTACTTATTCTTCAGAGCGGTTAGCAGAGATATATATCCGGGAGATTGTTCGGTTGCATGGTGTCCCAATTTCCATCATTTCAGATCGAGGCACTCAGTTTACTTCCCAGTTTTGGAAGTCTGTCCAGCGGGAGTTGGGTACTCAGGTGGAGTTGAGCATAGCTTTTCACCCTTAGACGGACGGGCAGTCCGAGCGCACTATTCAGATATTGGAGGATATGCTACGCGCTTGCGTTATTGATTTCGGAGGGTCATGGGATCAGTTTCTACCGCTTGCAGAGTTTGCTTATAACAACAACTACCAGTCGAGTATTCAGATGGCTCCATTTGAGGCATTGTACGGGAGGCAGTGTAGATCTCCAGTTGGTTGGTTCGAGCCCGGTGAGGCTAGGCTATTGGGGACAAATTTGGTTCAGGATGCTTTAGATAAGGTGAAGGTGATTCAGGAGAGACTTCGTACAGCGCAGTCGAGGCAAAAGAGTTATGCTGACAGGAAGGTTCGAGATGCGTCCTACATGGTTGGTGAGAAGGTCCTGTTGAAGGTTTCGCCCACGAAGGGTGTTATGAGATTTGGAAAGAAAGGGAAGTTGAGTCCGCGGTTCATTGGGCCTTTTGAGGTACTTCAGAGGATTGGGGAGGTGGCTTATAAGCTTGCCTTGCCACCCAGCTTGTCGAGTGTGCATCCGGTGTTCCATGTTTCTATGCTCCGGAAGTATACTGGAGATCTGTCTCATGTTCTGGATTTCAGCAAGGTTCAATTGGAAGGTGATTTGACTTATGATGTGGAGCCAGCAGCTATTTTGGAGCGTTAGGTTCGGAAGTCAAGATCAAAAGATATAGCTTCGGTGAAAGTGCAGTGGAGAGGTCGGCCCGTGGAGGAGGCTACCTGGGAGACTGAGCGGGAGATGCGGAGAAGATATCCTCACCTCTTTGAGGCTTCATGTATAATTCTTGACTCGTTCGAGGACGAATGTTTGTTTAAGTTGGGGAGGATGTGACGACCCAGCCAGTCGTCTCATGAGTTACCGCTCCATTTTCCCCATTTTTGTTTCTTTATGTTTTATTTATCCGTGTTTTATGATATCGGGTTGGTTGGATTGAATTCGGATTGGTTTTGGTGAAGTTGGAAAAGTCAACCAGATGTTGACTTATGTGTTAGAGGGCTCGGATGTGAGTTCCGATGGTTCGGTTAGCTTCGGGAGGTGATTTGGGACTTAGGAGTGTGATCGGAATGGGTTTTGGAGGTTTGGAGAAGATTTAGGCTTGAATTGGCGAAGTTGATATTTTGGCAATTTCCGGTTGGTAGGCGAGATTTCGATATAGGGGTCAGAATGGAATTTCGAGAGTTGCAGTAGCTTCGTTGTGTCATTTGGATGTGTGTGCAAAATTTTAGGTTATTCGGACGTGGTTTGGTTGGGTTTTTTATCAAAAGCGGAATTCAGAAGTTTTAGAAACTTAGGCTTGAATCCGAGGTGTTTTGGTTGATTTGATGTGGTTTGAAGTGTTTTGATGATTGGAACAAGTTTGAATAAGGTATTAGGATACATTTGTGCTTTTCGTTGAGGTCCCGGGGGCCTCGGGGTGATTTCGGGTGGTTATCGGAGAGTTTGAGGTGTTATAGCAGCTGCTGAGATTGCTGCTTCTGGTGTTTTCGCACTTGCGGTTTAAGGACCGCAGGTGCGGCGCCGCACGTGCGGAAAGGGAGCCGCAGAAGTGGATTTGAGAGGAAGAGCCAGGAGTCGCAGATGCGGGGGATTGACCGCACCTGCGAAGGCGCAGGTGCGGAGAGTTGACTGCAGATGCGGTATTTTGCCCGTTAAGTGTTTTCCGCAGATGCGGAGGTAAGACCGCATATGCGGTACCGCAGAAGCGGCTATAGTGCCGCAGATGCGGAATAACTGGACAGAAGAATTAAAAGAAGTCCTTCGCGAATTTTGGGTTATTTCACCATTTTTGACTTTGGCCTTGGAGAGTTTTGGGCGATTTGAAAGAGGGATTTTAAGGGAACTTCATTGAGGTAAGGATTTGGACCTAAAACTCATTCCTATGCTATTATTTCATGGATTAGAGCTAGAATTTATGGAAATTAAGGGTGAAATTTGGGGAAAGCTAGGGTTTAGGATTGGAGACCTATGATTGAGGTTTTGATGGACCATTTGAGGTCGGATTTCTAAGTTTTTGATATGTATGAACTCGTGGGAAGATAAGGAATCTGTTGGTGTAAGAATTTCTTAATTTCGAGATGTGGGCCCGGGGGTCGGGTTTTGGTAATTTCGGGATTTGTGCCCTTTATTGATTGTTTTCGCTTGGGCTTTGTTCCCTCGGCATATTTTGACATCCTCGTTCCGATTTTGGTTAGATTCGACGCGCGTGGAGGCCGATTCGAGGGGCAAAGGCGTCGCGAGCTAGTGATTTAGCCGGTTCGAGGTGAGTAATGATTGTAAATGATGTTCTGAGGGTTTGAAACCCCGGATTGCACATCGTAGTGCTATATTTAGGTGAGGCACACGCTTGATGACGAGCGTGGGGTCGTACACTATTGGGGATTGTGACCTGGTCCGTCCCGATTGATGATTTTACCGCGTATTCGATTGAAAACTATTTGCTATCATCATTATTTGGGCTGAATGCCATATTTGGGCCTAGTGCCAACTATTTGAACCCTTCGGGGCTTTTTATTGATATTTTCTCACTGTTTTGACTTACTACTTGAACTCAGTTATGTTATTTTCCACCATTTTACTACTTAGCCATTTTTACTCAGTTTTGAGACTTAAATGATATTTTAAATGATGTTTGGGCTGAGAAACACTATTTTACTATTGCCCGAGGGGCTTGTGAGGATTTTTGACTGAGTAAGGCCGATGGCCTATGTTGTAAGGAAACGCTGATACTGATTTGAGGCCGAGGGCTTGAGATATGTATGCCACGAGGTGGCATGATTGATATGAGGCCGAGGGCCTAGATTTGATGCCACGAGATGACTTGTTATTGCGCTTGGGCCGTAAGCGGCCCCTCCAGGAGTCTGCACACCATTGTTCCGAGATGTTGCCCGAGGGGCGGTTTTGTTGATACTATGCCCGAGGGGCGAGCTTCTATTTGTTTACTATACCTTAATTGTCTGTCAATTACCTGTTCATTGTTGGAAAAAGGATTTTACTTGACTTTTCACTGGTTTACTGTTTTTAACTGGTTTTGTTGCTTCATTATAGAATGCCTTGTGCCTTACGTGTTTTCTTACTTTCAGTCATTATTTACATTTGTTACTCACTGAGTTGGAGTACTCACTTTACTCCTTGCACCCTGTGTGCAGATTCAGGCGTAGCTGGTTCCGCTCCCAAGTGCTGATTCATCCCAGCTTCAGGTGGTTCTTCGAGGAGTCTTTAGGTAGCTGCTGGCGTTCGCAGCCGGAGCTCCTCCCTATCTCTTTCCTTTATGTCCTTAATTCAGTGTTAAACCCTGTAGTGATACTTGAGTATTCAGTGTTGACAGATGCTCGTGACTTGTGACACCCCGGTTAGGGCTGTGTTGGGTTATATTTCCGCACTTTATTGATATTATCCGTTACTTGGTACTATTAAATCATGTTTTAGACTGTTTTATGTTGTTTAACTGCTTTTAAAAGGTGAATTGGGTTAATTGGCTGGCCTTGTCTTCACGAGAGGCGCCATCACGATCGTGTTCGGGTTTAGGGTCGTGACAACATTATGTCATTACTGTAGCTTGACATGTTTTATAAGTAGAATATTTACGGGGTGAAAAGTATTATAGCCCTTTGCAGGGTTAAAATAAAGTTTTGGTCTAAAGATGTATCAGCAGGATTTTCGAAAATATGGTTGAAAATCCATCTCCACGTGTAGCGCTTCAAAATGCAACTTGATTTGAATATGCTTTGTACCTATTTTCAACCTCGTTGAACCATTTTCTCTGATACAACTGGCTCTGATACCGCTGGTTGGGATCGCATTAATCAGGGTATCATGCAGAAGACAACAATTACAAATCTTCAATAGCGATAATTATATGATATGAGTTTGGTCAGTTGACCTACACATGATAATACTAATATAAAAAGAGAAAAATTTACTTAGGAGAGAATAATTTTTCCCACTAAATAAAACTTTCTAAAGGACTACATTGTGGATACCTTTTCATGTTCTAGTTGTGGGAAGGATGTATTTAATTTATAGATGTCTAAAATTTTTTCCAAGATAAATGAATGACCTAATATGAAAGAAAATTATATGCAGCAGCATATGCATTTCCTAGGATATCTGCCAAAAAAGATGATCCTCAAAGAAACCATAATTTCAATTTAACCAAATTTTGGTAATGGACAATCGATCAATTACAAGAACATATTACTGTTAAAATGTCTTAACTTCTCTACTACATCTATCACACTTACACCATGATATGCCATCATTTACATCCATGAAAACTGCTTTCAATATCACTCCTTAAAAAATAAATTCAATAATTAACTAGAGACTATATTTAATAAGGAATAAAAGAGATTGTGACAAATATTTACCTTTTTCTTCTAACATTCTTATTTCAAGCATTGCTAACTTTCGAAATACGTCCTTCCTGCTTGGTTCCTAAACGCATAAATCAATCATATGAAGTTAGGAAATAACATATCTTCAACAAATATTAAATCCTAGAAGGATAAAAAAAACCCACTTTAACGACATAATCGAAGCAATCTTTAGCTCTACTAAGGTTCTCCCCGTCTAATTTCAAGCAGCAATTACCACGAGTGGTATATGCTTCAAGCAATTTCTCGTCCAACTTAAGCTATTAAGAAATGACATGGTTAAAATATTAAAAAAAGAAGAAGATAAAACCATAAAATTGAGGTATAACTCACCGCTTGTTCAAGTTAATTTTCAGCCTCCGAATTATAATCGGGGAAGATACCTCCAATAGAAATCCTTTAAGGTAATGATAAAATGCTTTTGTTTTATCCAACTTCATTTTCTCCATCCAATTCAAAATATAAAATTATTCACACATAAATTCATTAACTTTATTATCTCAAATATAATTCAAATATTTACTTTTTTTGGAGTTTTATCAAGTTCATAGAGAAGTCCTTTAGTTTTTGTCATTAACTTATCAAGTTCTTTATCCCAGTCTCTTGCTAAATTAGTATTGCGATGTTCATTAATCAATTTGACGAAAGATATTTGACGTCCAAACTGTTGGGATCAAAATAATCAGGGCGTCATGCAGAAGCTAACAGTTACAAATCTTCAATGACGATAAATTAGACAAAAAAATAAATATAAAAGACTTTATTATATGACATAAGTTTGGTCAATTGACCTACATATGATAATACTAATATAAAAAGAGAAAAAAATATTTAGCGGAATAAATTCCCCCTTAAACAAAACTCTCTAAAGGAATATATTGTTGATACTTTTCTATGTTCTAGTTGTGGGAAGGATGTCTTCAATTTATAGATGTCCAAAACTTTTACCCAAGACAATGAATAACCAAATATGGATGATATTTATATTTTTCTTTCAGGAAAAGTAAAAACAATTAGGGCAAAAACACTACAAATCTCCCTTTTTCTGGCCTGAATTTTGGACAAGATTTGATTTTGTCACGACCCAAACCCCGCTCCGGTCGTGATGGCGCCTCTCGTGAGGACAAGGCCAGCCAACCAACCCAAATTGCCTTTTTCGAAAATAGATAAACAGGAATGAACAATTTTAAAGATGATTTAATAACATTACTTAGCGGAAGTACAACCCAAACACTGCCCAAACCGGGGTGTCACAAGTCACGAGCATCTATAAGAATGTAATTATATTTACAAGTCTAGAAATACACTGAACAGGAATAATGAATAACATAGAAAGAAACGGTGCTGCGAACGCTGGCAGTCACCTCACTAACTCCTACAGTTCTGCCTCCAAACAGCCAATACCCGCTACCGGGTGAATAAATACCTGCAACTGCACACGAGGTGCAGGGAGTAAAGTGAGTACTCCAACTCAGTGAGTAATAAAGGTAAATAACAACTGAGCAGTAAGAAATCACGCAAAGCAACCAACATGCTGTATAGAAGCAGTGTACAATCCTTTGAGAAAGCAGTGAAGCTGTGAAATCCTTAGAAATATCTTGGCTCAGTTTAAATCTCTTTTGAAAATGATCTTTTCAACAGTTACGAAATGATTTCAAAATAGTTAGTGCCGATAAGCACAGAAGATCCGCCCCTCGGGCACAAATACCACAGCATAACTGGTAAAATGGCAAGTAAATATGCAAGATGAGCAAAATAAAAGTTCGCCCCTCGGGCAATATCTCAAACAGTACCAGCCCTCGGGCTCACTCTCAGAACACTCTCAGCCCCTCGGGCTCTCTCTCTCAGATTGCTCTCAGAATAGTATCAGCCCCTCGGGCTCAGTATCAGTCACTCAGCATAGTATCAGCCCCTCGGGCTCACTCTCAGATCATATGGGTACCCGCGCTCACTGTGGGTGTGTAGACTCCGGAGGGGCCCCTTACGGCCCAAGCGCTATATCAACACAAGGCCTGAAAGCCTTCTCACATCACTCATAAGGCCTGAAAGCCTCCTCACGTTACTCGAGCCACCTCGTGGCATGTAAATGTATCTCAGGCCCTCGGCCTCATATCACTCAGCATATCCTCACATATGGCCCTCGGCCTCACTCAGTCCAGAAAAATATCATAAGCCCCTCGGGCATCAATAAAATAGTAGTGCTCAGCCCAAACAACAGTGGAAATATCATTTAAGTCTCAAAATTCAATTAAAGCGGATGAGTTTGTAAAACAGTATAATCAACAGGACTGAGTTCAAGTAGTATATCAAAATAGTGAGGAAACAGTGATAAAAATCCACGAAGTATTCAAGTAGTCGGCATGAAGCCCAAAATATGGCAATAGGCCCAAGTCATGTTGATAATAAACACATCTCAGTCAAATACGCGGTAAAGACATAAGTCGGGACGGACCAAGTCACAATCCCCAATAGTAAACAACCCCGCGCTCGTCATTAAGCGCGTGTTTCACCTAAATATAGCACTACGTTGTGCAAATCCGGGGTTTCAAACCTTCAGGATATCATTTACAATCATTACTCACCTCGAACCGGTGAAATCTCAAGCTCGCGAAACCTTTGCCCCTCAAATCGGCCTCCACGCGCGTTGAATCTAACCAAAACCAAAACGAATACGTCACAATATGCTAAGGAAACAAAACCCAATCGAAAACAATCTATAACGGGCACAAATCCCGAAATTACCAAAACCCGAGCCCCACTTCTCAAAACTCAGAAATTTTCACATCAACGGATACCTTATCTCACCACGAGTCTTTACATATCAAAAACTCTCAAATCCGACCTCAAAATGGCCCTTCAAATTCCAATTTAAAAATCTCAAATGTCAAGCCCTAGTGCTTCCATTTTTAGTTAAATTCCCATGAATTTCTAGGTGGATTTCACAATAAAAACGAGTATTGAGACCAAGATTCTTACCTCAAGTTGATTCCTCTTGAATCCCTCTTTCATTTCCTCCAAAAATCTCCAAAAACGGGCAGCCATGGGTGAAAATAGACCCAAAATCGCGAACAAGATGACTTTAAAACATTCTGCCCAGCTACAGGATTTCTTCTTCGCGAATGCGGTCCAACTCTCGCGAACGCGTAGCATAAAATTACATTGACCAACTTTTACCTTACGCGAACGCGACATGCCAGTCGCGAACGCGATGCTTCCACAGCCTTGACCTTCGCGAACGCGCCACTTCCATCGCGAACGCGATGACTAACTGACCATCAGACCCAATCTCTCCTATGCGATCGCGTATAAACACTCGCGAACGCGATGCTGCCTCTCACAACCCTTCGCGAATGCGGCATGGACCCTCGCGAACGTGTAGCTCACAGAACTTACCCCTTCGCGAACGCGAGCTCCCCTTCGCGAACGCGAAGGCCAAAATACCTGCAACACCAGAACTGAAAATCTGCAATCTCTCAAACACAAAAATGGCCCGATTGACCACCCGAAACTCACCCGAGGCCCCCGGGACCTCAACCAAAAGCACCAACACATCCTAAAACCTCATTCAAACTTGTTCCAATTACCAAGACACCTCAAACAACACCAAAACCATCAATTCACATCGAACAAGCCTAAGTTTTCCAAAAACTTCCGAAATACGCATTTGATCAAAAACCCAACCAAACGACGTCCGAATGACCTGAAATTTTGCACACACATCATAAATGACATATCGAAGCTACAACAGCTCTCGGAATTCCATTCCCACCCTCGGATCAAAATCTCACCCATCAACCGGAATTCGCCAAAATACTAACTTCGCCAAAACAAGCTAATTTCTACACCGGACCTCCAGAACCAATTCCGATCACGCTCCTAAGTCATAAATCACCTAACGGAGCTAGCCAAATCATAAAATTCCAATCCGAACTCATTTACAATTGAGTCAACTCTTGGTCAAACCTTTCAAATTCAAAGCTTTCAACTGAGACTGTTCTTCCAAATTCATTTCGATTTTCCTGAAAACCAAACCCAACTATCTACCTCAGTCATAATGCATTACACGGGGCAAGTCATGCCCGAGAACTGGCGATCAAGGTGTAAAAGCTCAAAACGACCGGTCGGGTCGTTACATCCTCCCCCACTTAAACACACGTTCGTCCTCGAACGTTCCCAGAGTTGTTCTAGAAGCCAACCAATAGCTGAATAACCTTACCAAGCGTAAACCCGGGGGTGATCCCACATCACCCTATCTCATATAGGTCCGATAACACATTGCACTTTCCGAAATCATACACAAGATCAGAATCTCACATGTATATTCAGAATAAGCCCGAACCAGCTGTAATAACCCATACCTGCAACCTCGGCTGCAATCATATGATATACCACATAACTCTAACACTCGAAACGATAACTTCTATTCACGGCAGCTGCACACAACACTCGAATACTGGTAGAAAACCTCTTATCAACTAAGGTCTTATTCCACACTTCTATATACTGTTAATGATAAATGAAACATGCAATAAACCATAACCATCTCTCAGGTCAACCATTTATGAAATCACTTCCCTTTTGGCTAATACCACAACAGATTTCCGAGCCGAACCTCGATATTATCCTTCCAACAAGCTGAAATCAAATCCGTTCGTATTCATTAATGACCCCAACGATCACCTCGAATCCAACACACCTCTCTGGTGACATGACATATCAATACAGGCCTAAGCCACAACTTACATAATTCGCGCACCAATAAGAAACGGTCTGAATATCCTCAAATCATGAAAATGACCCCAAACGAAAGAGCTGTATCTCAAGCTCATCAGTACCATCACAACACAAAGCTGAGACCCCGTCTTACATCATAGAAATAGAACACATGAATCTACCCCGAAAGGTCATATTTCCACGTAGCCTCGCTACAATGCGCGATCCTATCCAAACACTGTTACACATGAAACACCTCAAGTCACTATGCTCAAAATTCGATAGCCACACACAATTTGATGTCTGGAACCAAAGCAAATCATTACACCCACGGTGCAACAAATAACATATACCACGCAACCTTAGGACACAACCGATACGTCATTCACCGAGCAACACCCAATTACTCTTCCCGCTCGACTTCCACTATGAACCTCTACTAGAACCGCACCATACGTGCTCATAACCAACAAATCATAACGTCTTGCAACACAGAAAGGAAACTCATAGATCTCTCCAGACCACTGATAAGCTCAATAACGGTCGAGTCAAACTACCCCTCCACAATGCAATTCGGGGCCAACCAAGCCGACTTAAGCTAGAACATGGATTCACATTGGCCTGCCAACGAACTCCTTACCAAGGAAGCCTGAAGCTGCTCCTTCCACAACTATAACTCCTGCCGGAGCCATACGATACGGTGCCCGGCACCAAGTCAATACCGAAATCCACAGCCTCGCCCGGCGACATGCCCGACCACAAGCATCGCATCTGAAAAGTCCCTCAACACCGAAACTGAATCAATGGTAGAAACCTCTGCACTGACATCCATCACGAAGGCCCAATCAAGAAAAGCAATCCTCTCCAGCCGTCCGCTGGTTCTTCGAAACATAAACCACCCTACTAGAACACACTCCGACGCACCTCGCCACTCAACCTGTGGCATTTCCGGCATAGCCCATAGCGCAATAATCCAGAATAACCCAACACTGAGAAAACCAGTCTAAACCCCAATATCATATCCAAAATCTAACATACCAAGCAAAGAGAGATCCACTCGGGCCTCCAAATCTCAGTAGTCCCTAAACAGTGCCGATACGCACGATCCACAACCATCACATAGCCTGAACATGAGGACTCCCAGTCTCCAACTCCATATAGCACACGAATCATCGTACTTAATCCCAATTTCGCCGTCCGAAAGCATACCACACCTTTAATACCCAATAATTCCACGATAGATACTCTAAAATTTTTCCTGTGCCACCAAGCAAGCCCGAATGTCACCAGTCGATCTAACAAGAAAGCGCCACAATACTACCGAAGTGCCATCAACTCAATCACATTACCCCTTTTTCTGAACATATACTATCGTTAAATCACTTCTAATTAGAAATATCGTTCTCTTAACTATGTGAGGCTACCCGCTACTTAAGAGTTTTATGAACTTCCTTTCAGAACTGAACTGCAACCTAACACATGCAAGTCTCGGTCCTCCACAACATACCGCATATACCATACTATCTAAGGATAACATGAATACTTTATCTCCCTTCCGAACCACAGACATTTACGCACTCAACTAGTCAAGAACTTTCCATTGATCCCATCTAGAAGAAAAATCATTACACATCCCATGCCTCTCATATTCGTAGAAAATGCACCTCTCCAACCACGGTAGAAATCAACAAGAACTCTCTCAATTCCGTTTGTATAAATTAAACTGCCAGGACTGAATCCTTCTAACTAGACCAAGCTAAGCAAGCCATCAAAACCCATGAGCATTGCTGCAAAATACCTGTAAGAACCCATTACCTCGAGCACATACAAGGAATTGATCATATCCTTACCATACCGATTCGCTCTACTATCAAGCTACTCCATCTATCTAAATTTCCTTCTGATTCATTTTCAACTTGATGCTCCCTCTTGCTGTAGTACCACAATTTCTCAACCCAGGTTTACCTCACGAGACCCCAGCATAAAAACCACACTGACTAAGACCCATAAGCCGCTGAATACTCTCTCAATTATTCCCAGAAACACCACACTCCAGAATACTTTACTCTGAAGAACTTCCTGTGAATCTAAATCCGTTACCTTTACCTTCCTGATACTGATACATAGGATCCCATAATTAACATAGGAATACCACAAGTCTTGACCTCCTCCAATGAAAACTCAATCTCTAACCACACCTACAACTTTAAAATACCCGATTGTTTCCTATAGAATCCTTAACACATTAGAGCCATTCTCGAGAGCCATTCACTCTTCTTCAACTGTAATTTACCTGATCAAATGAACAGAACCACCCGTACCTCATTAGTATTCTGACACCACAGAATGAAATCCTCATCCCAATACAACCAAGCAACTCCCTGCTCTACGCACTGAGCATTCTTTACCAACAACAACTTAAGACATGCTGTGATTTCCTTACCCTATGAAGCACAATATAACCTTTGTCAAAATTTTCCTTTACTCGAGCCATCCTCGGTCTCAATTTCCGCAAGCCATAACTGATTTATCCGCACGCCTCAAACTGGAACCAGCATAGCACCTAACCGTGCAATCAACTACTCACAGCAGACTTCCCCACTTGGTTCGGAGCCATAGATCATAATACACTCGATAACTCATAACACTTATACTCTATAGATGCCACAATACCATAGTGAGATTAGACTCAAAATCCCTTGTANACTTCAGAACACTCCGCATGAGATAACCCACCTGCTTCGCCTCAATATAACATTTCTGTATACCTTCCACCGTCATACACATTACACAGTTACTTAGTCTTCCTGAGTTTGAACTCGTACCGCAACATAAAATTTACTTCACTCTCAATTAGGAGACTTGAAAAGATTCTTCACACGCCCATAACTCGGAGCCACACATCCAATCACAATGGAAATCATACACTTAATGGTTCACCTATCATCCAGTAGATCTTCCTCGACACTTCCAAGTCATATAGAAACATCACGCAGTACTAACATACTCATCACGTGGCTATCCAGCCGTCACTTCCACTAATAGGGACAATACCAAACATATAAGTTCAAAACACTTACTCACACAATCAACACCTCGGTGCTCAAGCCATAGGCAAAGATCCAGCCTCAAGTCCTCCGGACTGGACCAACATCAAACTCACAGAGACCACGTCTCGCCCCTTGATCAGGGAATCACAAGCCACCAAGGCACATCTGATACTGAGCGCTCATGCGTGCATACGAACGCGTGGAAGGAATTTCAAGAGTTACTTTTCAAGCATGAATCAAGGACGCACGATAAGATTACAAGAAGGTGAAGTTTTCCTAAAGGTTCTGCAGCCTCTCGAAGATAAATACAAACGTCTCCGTACCGATCCGCGAGACTCTACTAAACCTGCTCATGACTCGTGAGACCTAGTAACCTAGGCTCTGATATCAACTTGTCACGACCCAAACCCCGCTCTGGTCGTGATGGCGCATCTCGTAAGGACAAGGCCAGCCAACCAACCCAAATTGCCTTTTTCAAAAATAGATAAACAGGAATGAACAATTTTAAAGATGATTTAATAACATTACTTAGCGGAAGTACAACCCAAACACTGCCCAAACCGGGGTGTCACAAGTCACGAGCATCTATAAGAATGTAATTATATTTACAAGTCTAGAAATACACTGAACAGGAATAATGAATAACATAGAAAGAAACGGTGCTGCGAACGCTGGCAGTCACCTCGCTAACTCCTATAGTTCTGCCTCCAAACAGCCAATACTCGCTACCGGGTGAATAAATACCTGCAACTGCACACGAGGTGCAGGGAGTAAAGTGATTACTCCAACACAGTGAGTAATAAAGGTAAATAACAACTGAGCAGTAAGAAATCACGCAAAGCAACCAACATGCTGTATGGAAGCAGTGTACAATCCTTTGAGAAAGCAGTGAAGCTGTGAAATCCTTAGATATATCTTGGCTCAATTTAAATCTCTTTTGAAAATGATCTTTTCAACAGTTACGAAATGATTTCAAAACAGTTAGTGCCGATAAGCATAGAAGATCCGCCCCTCGGGCACAAATACCACAGCATAACAGGTAAAAAGGCAAGTAAATATGCAAGATGAGCAAAATAAAAGTTCGCCCCTCGGGCAATATCTCAAACAGTACCAGCCCTCGGGCTCACTCTCAGAACACTCTCAGCCCCTCGGGCTCTCTCTCTCAGATCGCTCTCAGAATAGTATCAGCCCCTCGGGCTCAGTATCAGTCACTCAGCATAGTATCAGCCCCTCGGGCTCACTCTCACATCATATGGGTACCCGCGCTCACTGTGGGTGTGCAGACTCTGGAGGGGCCCCTTACGGCCCAAGCGCTATATCAACACAAGGCCTGAAAGCCTTCTCACATCACTCATAAGGCCTGAAAGCCTCCTCACATCACTCATAAGGCCTGAAAGCCTCCTCACGTTACTCGAGCCACCTCGTGGCATGTAAATGTATCTCAGGCCCTCGGCCTCATATCCTCACATATGGCCCTCGGCCTCACTCAGTCCAGAAAAACATCATAAGCCCCTCAGGCATCAATAAAATAGTAGTGCTCAGCCCAAACAATAGTGGAAATATCATTTAAGTCTCAAAATTCAATTAAAGCGGCTGAGTTTGTAAAATAGTATAATCAACAGGACTAAGTTCAAGTAGTATATCAAAATAGTGAGGAAACAGTGATAAAAATCCACGAAGGATTCAAGTAGTCGGCATGAAGCCCAAAATATGGCAATAGGCCCAAGTCATGTTGATAATAAACACATCTCAGTCAAATACGCGGTAAAGACATAAGTCCGGACGGACCAAGTCACAATCCCCAATAGTAAACAACCCCGCGCTCGTCATTAAGCGCGTGTTTCACCTCAATATAGCACTACGTTGTGGAAATCAGGGGTTTCAAACCCTTAGGATATCATTTACAATCATTACTCACCTCGAACCGGTGAAATCTCAAGCTCGCAAAACCTTTGCCCCTCAAATCGGCCTCCACGCGCGTCGAATCTAACCAAAACCACAATGAATACGTCACAATATGCTAAGGGAACAAAACCCAATCGAAAACAATCAATAACGGGCACAAATCCCGAAATTACCAAAACCCGAACCCCGGGCCCACTTCTCGAAACTCAAAAATTTTCACATCAATGGATTCCTTATCTCACCACGAGTCTTTATATATCAAAAACTCTCAAATCCGACCTCAAATGGCCCTTCATATTCCAATTTAAAAATCTCAAAAGTCAAGCCCTAGTTCTTCCATTTTTAGTTAAATTCCCATGAATTTCTAGGTGGATTTCACAATAAAAACGAGTATTGAGACCAAGATTCTTACCTCAAGTCGATTCCTCTTGAATCCCTCTTTCATTTCCTCCAAAAATCTCCAAAAACGGGCAGCCATGGGTGAAAATAGACCCAAAATCGCGAACAAGATGACTTTAAAACATTCTGCCCAGCTACAGGATTTCTTCTTCGCGAACGCGGTCCAACTCTCGCGAACGCGTAGCACAAAATTACATTGACCAACTTTTACCTTACGCGAATGCGACACGCCAGTCGCGAACGCGATACTTCCACAGCCTTGACCTTCGCGAACGCGCCACTTCCATCGCGAACGCGACGACTAACTGACCATCAAACCCAATCTCTCCTACGCGATCATGTATAAACACTCGCGAACGTGATGCTGCCTCTCACAACCCTTCGCGAACGCGGCAAGGCCAAAATACCTGCAACACCAGAACTGAAAATCTGCAATCTCTCAAACACAAAAATGGTCCGATTGACCACCCGAAACTCACTCGAGGCCCTCGAGACCTCAACCAAAAGCACCAACAGATCCTGAAACCTCATTCAAACTTGTTCCAATTACCAAGACACCTCAAACAACACCAAAACCATCAATTCACATCGAATTCAAGCCTAAGTTTTTCAAAAACTTCCGAAACAAGCATTTGATCAAAAACCCAACCAAACGACGTCCGAATGACCTGAAATTTTGCACACACATCACAAATGACATATCGAAGCTACAGCAGCTCTCGAAATTCCATTCCGACCCTTGGATCAAAATCTCACCTATCAACCGGAATTCGCCAAAATACTAACTTCGCCAAAACAAGCTAATTTCTACACCGGACCTCCAAAACCAATTCCGATCACGCTCCTAAGTCATAAATCACCTAACGGAGCTAGCCAAATCATAAAATTCCAATCCGAACTCATTTACAATTAAGTCAACTCTTGGTCAAACCTTTCAAATTCAAAGCTTTCAACTGAGACTGTTCTTCCAAATTCATTTCGATTTTCCTGAAAACCAAAACCAACGATCTACCTCAGTCATAATGCATTACACGGGGCAAGTCATGCCCGAGAATTGGCGATCAAGGTGCAAAAGCTCAAAACGACCGGTCGGGTCGTTACAGATTTACATTATTCACGTGCATTATTTTCATCACTGTAGCATAACATATTTTAAAAATAGAATATTTGCGGGTTAAAAATATTATAGCTCGTTGCAGGCTTAAAAATGAGCTCTTTGCAGGGTTAAAAAAAGTTTTGATTTTAAAGATGTAGCATTAGAATTTTTGAAAATATGGTTGAAAATCCATCTCTATAGGTAGCGCTTCAGAATGTAACTTGATTTGAATGTGTTTTGCATATATTTTCAACCTCGTGGAACCATTGGCTCTGATACCACCAGCTCTGGTACCACTTGTTGGGATCACATTAATCAGGGCATCATGCAGAAGATAACAATTACAAATCTTCAACGACGATAAATCAGAGAATAAAAAACAATAAAAAGACTTTACTATATGATACTCCCTCTATTCAAGTTTATGTGAATCTATTTTCTTTTTGGTCCGTTAATAATAGAATAACCCCTTTCTAAATTTGGAAATAATTTAGCTTAAAATTCCAGTTCTACCCTTAATAAGAAGCTTTTATAACCACACAAATATTCTGGACTCCATTTTGTCTTGTTTAGGACCACAAATTCAAAAAGTCTTCATTTTTTCTTAAACTTCGTGCCCAGTCAAACAGGTTCACATTATGAGTTTGGTCAATTGACCTACATATGATAATACTAATATAAAAAGAGAAAAAAAATAATTAGAAGAAAATAAATTCTCCCTTAAATAAAACTCTCTAAAGGACTAATTGTGGATACTTTTTGATGTTCTACTTATGGTAAGAATGTCTTCAATTTATAGATTTCCCAAACTTTTACTCAAGAAAATGAATAACCAAATACGAAAGCGAATTATAATTTTGTGATGACCCGATATGTCATATTATGTTTTAGAACCTGATTCTACGCTTTGAAGCCTTAAATACCTTATTTTAGCCCTCCTCGATTTGCGTGCACAGTCCGCGCGTGTTTTTAAAAAGTTTTTATGTTAAAAACTAAGAAAATATGAAAATATGCTTTTAAATCCATTTGAGTTGACTTCGATCAACGTTTTGAGCAAGCGGACCCGATTTCGCGTTTTGACGGTCCCGGTTGGTCTGTATTGTGATCTGGGACTTAGGCGTATGCCCGGAATCGAATTCGGAAGTCCCTAACCCGAGTTATCGCGCTTTGATGAAATTTGAAAGTAATGACTTTGAAATGTTTGATCAATGTTTGACTTTTTTTGACATCAGGTCCATATTTTGGTTCCGAAACTCGGTATAGGTCCAATACTATATTTATGACTTGGCTGTAAAATTTGGTGAGAAATGGAGTCGGTTTGATGTGATTCGGACGTCCGGTTGTGAAATTAGAAGTTCATGAGTTCTCTTGTAAATTTCCTTTGATTTGATGCTAAATTTGTAGTTCCAGGTGTTATTTTTGCGATTTGATCGCGCGAGCAAGTTTGTATGATGTTTTTAGACTTGTGTGCATAGTTGGTTTAGAGCCCCGAATGCTCGGGTGAGTTTTGGATAGGCTACAGTGTGAAAATTTAACTTAGAACATTGTTGGTGTGCTCATTTTTGGTGCATGCCTCAGACCTCGCAATTGTGAGGCCAGGCTTCGCATTTGCGGCCACAGATGGATTTGCATTTGCGTAGAGTAGCTGGGGCACTTCAAGTTTGCATTTGCGAACAAAGCTTCGCATTTGCAAAGCGAGTCAGGGGACACAGTGATCGCAATTGCGATCAAAAGGGTCGCATTTGTGGGAGATCATTGTTCGCATTTGCGAACAAGTCATCGCATTTGCGATAAAAGCGGAGATGTGAAGAGCTTCGCATTTGCGAATCCCAGGTCCCAAATGCGACATCTGCAACTAATCAAAATGGGAGTTAGACGGGATTTTTATTCATTCTTCAAATTTTCAAAACAAGAAAACCCTTGAGGCAATTTTTCAAAGAGCTTTTCTCCCCCAAATTATTGGTAAGTGATTCTAATCCAATTTTTTTTTTCAATCTTTTACTACTTTTCCTAAGATTTCAACCTAAAATCTAGTATTTTCATGGTGGAAATTAGGGGTTTGGGTAGAATTAGGGATTTTTGTGAAATTGGGGATTAGACCCCAAATTGAGGTTGGATTCCAAAATAAATTACATAATCGGGCTTGTGATGAATGGGTAATCGGGTTTTGGTCCGAATTTCGGGTTTGGACGAAGAGGGCCCGGGAGTTAACTTTTGTTGACCTTTTCAATATTGACCTAAATTGAATTCTTTGCAATCGTGGGTAGTTCCTAAGGCTTAATTTGAATCATTTGGTTGGTAATTTACTAGATTCTATTGGTTCGGAGGCTTGTTTGAAAGGCATAGCCGTGGTTGAGCTTTGAATTGGTCCCTGGAACGAGGTACGTGTCGTGGTTAACCTTGACTTGAGGGATTAATACTTATTTGTCTATTTGCTACATGTTTAGATGTTGGGTACAATGTATATGCGAGGTGACGAGTACTTATGCGTTGTTGTCGGGTTAAAGCATGCGGGTGAGACTTGTTTCTTGCATTTATTGCTTCCTTTGATCATGTTATCCATGCTTAGACTAGTTATTTGTTAAATTGATCATTCTTATTGTGTTTATGGGCTTTTGTGATAATTGAGTAGTGATTCCAAGGAGAGATTGGTATTGTGGAACTGTTGTTAAAGTAAGGCTTGTACTTGTTGATCCTACCTCCCTGTTTTTACTTGTTCATTGTTTTGTGGTAAGGGAGAGTGTTAATGCACGAAGGGTGATGCCGTGCCATATTGTGAGTGTTAATGTACGAAGGGTAATGCCGTGCCATGTTATGAGAATTAATGCACAAAAGGTGATGCCATGCTGTTTCTATTGATTTATACTATGAGTGAGAGTAAAAGCACGAAGGATAATGCCGTGCAGTATCATTGTTCCATTGTGAGGATGAGAGTAAAAGCACGAAGGTGGTGTCGTGCAATTTCCTTCCTTGTGCTCAATTTTTTTTACTGGTTAAAGGCATATTGACTATTTTGGTTCATTTCTGTTGTATCTCTCATATCTTGTATCCCCTTAGCATGTTCCCCTCCCGCTAGTACGTGATTAGTTTTTACTTGTTGCTATCTTGTACATATACTATTTTCTGCACAGGTTTATTATATAGGTGTCTTGTAATAGCCTCGTCACTACTTCGTCGAGGTTAGGCTCGACACTTACGAGTACATAGGGTCGGTTGTACTCATACTACACTCTGCACTTCTTCTGCAGATTTTGGTACCGGCCCTAGCTGTCCGTGAGTTGGAGCAGCTTGGATTTGCTCATTCGGAGACTCGAGGTAGATCTGCTGGCGTCCGCAGACCTTGAAGTCCCCTTCTATTTTTCTTATTTCACTGTTTCTTTTCTTTCAAACAGTTATATTTCTTTCAGAATCTATTTGTGTTAAATTCTAGAAGCTCGTGAGTTGTGATTCTAGATCCGATTGGTAGTAGATATTATGAGTAATTATGTTATCCTGCACTCAGCTTTAATTCATTTTGACTTAATTGACTTTATTTATTGAAATTGAATGAAAATTGACTTTACGGTTCTCTAACATTGGCTTTCCAAGCGAGTGATATGTTAGGCGCCATCACGGTCCCGAAGGTGGGAATTTTGGGTCGTGACAAGGATGTATCAGAGCACTAGGTTGCCTCGGTCTCACAATTCACGATCAGGCTTAATAAAGTCTGGAGGATCGGTACGGAGACGTGTGTACTTATCTTCTAGAGGCTATGAAGTTTAGGAACATGTTTCACTTCTATTCTTCGCTATCATGCGATTTTTATCTCTCATTGCTAATTGAACTCTTCTACTCTTGTTCTCTCACAGATGGTGAGAACACGTGCTGCATCTTCAGCTGAGCAGCAACCAGAGCCCCCAGTGGCAGCTCCTATGAGGGGCAGAGGTCGAGGCCGAGGTCGTGCCAGAGGCCGAGGCAAGGGCAGAGCTTAGCCTAGAGCTCGAGCAGCAGCACTAGCAGTGGAGCCTCAGGTGGAGTTTGATGAGGAGGTTCCTGCCCAGACTGTGCCTGTTGGACCAACTTAGGTCCCCGAGGGGTTCATCGCCACCCCAGTGCTTTAGGACGCTCTAGTCCGTTTAGTCCTTATGGAGAGTGTGGCCCAGGCCGATACATTTCCTATGGCACCAGCTGTCTCTTAGGCTGGGGGAGGAGCATCGACTCCCGCTCTCACACTCTGGAGTAGGTGGCTTCCCAGTATTAGACTCCAGCAGCTCAGCCAGTTAGGGTAGTTCAGCCGGTTGTTGCAGCAAAGGGTGGTGACGGACAAGCTATGTCTTCTGGGGGATTATTGAGATTGGACAAGTTCACCAAGCTCTTTACAGTTCATTTCAGTGGTGCACCTTGTGAGGACCCACATGATTTCTTGACCGCTGCCATGAGGTGCTGCGGAACATGGGGATAGTTGAGACCGATGGGGTCGATTTTGCTGCGTTCCAGATGATGGGTTCCGCCAAGAGATGGTGGAAGGACTTTGTATATACCAGACCATCTTGGGTCGCCTGCTCTTATTTGGGACCAGTTCTCTCAGATATTTCTTGAGAAGTTCCTTCCTGTTACATTGAGAGAGGATTACCGTAGGTAGTTTGAACGTCTTCAGCAGGGCAGCATGTCTGTCACTTAGTATGAGACCCAATTTTTGGATCTGTCTCGTCATGCTATTCTTCTGCTTCCTATCGAGAGAGAGAGAGAGAGAGAGAGGGTGAGGAGTTTTATTGAGGTACTTGCTCAGCCTATCAAGTTTCAGATGGCCAAGGAGACCGGGAGTGAGATTTCTTTTCAGACGGCTACCAATATTGCCAAGCGAGCCGAGATAGTTCTTGCACATGGGGGAGGTCAGGGGTCTGATAAGAGGCCTCATCATTCTGGTGGATCCAGTGGTGCCTCATCTGGAGGCAGGGGTACTTTTGGTAGGGGCCATCCTCCCATGCCATTTCATTCAGCGCTCCAGGCATCCCACGGTGCTTCAGGTGGTCGTAACCCTCATATGCCTTATTCAGACCAGCTAGCCTAAAGTGAACCACCAACTTCCATTAGTGCACCTCCGCACCAGAGTTTCTAGGGTGGTTACTCAGGCTGACAAGGTCAGTTTCAGGGTCAGCAGTCACAGCAGCCGAGGTCCTCTTATACTTGTGGTGACCCGAGGCACATTGCTACATTTTTCCCTTGACCATCGAGCAATTCCCAGCATCAGGGTTCTCGTGCCATGGTCCCGGCACCGGGTGCTTCACCGCCTGCTCAACTAGCTAGAGGTAGGGGTCAGGCAATTAGAGCTGGAGGTCAGGCCATTAGAGGTGGAGGTCAGGCCGCTAGAGGTGGATGACTAACCAACTAGGGACCGCTCTCGAGATGTAGTTCAGAGTGGTGGGGCCCAGCCCTATGTTATGCTTGTCCAGTCAGGCCTGAGGCTGAGTCATCTGACGCTGTTATCACAGATACTGTTTCAGTTTGCAGTAGAGATGCTTCCGTTCTATTTGATCTGGGTTCTACTTATTCCTACGTGTCATCCTATTTTGCTTTATATTTGGTTGTGCCTCGTGATTCTTTGAGTGCTCCTGTGTATGTGTGCACACCTGTGAGAGATGCTATTATTGTAAATCATGTTTATCGTTCGTGTGGGGTTACCATTGGGAGCCTTGAGACTAGCGTAGATCTTCTACTTCTCGATATGGTAGATTTGATGTCATCTTGTGTATGGATTGGCTGTCACCTTATCACGTTATATTGGATTGTTACGCCAAGACGGTGACCTTAGTCTTGCTGGGGTTGCCTCGATTAGAGTGGAGAGAGACTCCTGACCATTCTACCAGTAGGGTTAACTCTTGCGTGAAGGCTCGGCGTATAGTTGAGAAGGGATGTCTAGCTTATTTGGCTTATGTCTGCGAGTCTAGTGTAGAGGTTCCTTCCATGGACTCAGTACCAGTTGTTCGTGATTTTCCAGAGGTGTTTCCTATAGACCTGCCGGGGATGCCACCCGACAGGGATATTGACTTCTGTATTGATTTGGCTCCGGGCACTCAGCCCATTTCTATTCCGCCTTATCGCATGGTCCCGCCAGAGTTGAAAGAATTGAAGGAGCAGTTGCAAGATTTGCTTGATAAGGGCTTCATTAGACCTAGTGTCTCGCCCTGAGGTGCGCCGGTGTTATTTGTGAAGAAGAAAAATAGGTCAATGAGGATGTGCATAGGCTATCAGACAAAGTCACCATCAAGAACAAGTATCCATTTCCGAGGATTGATGACTTATTTGATCAGCTTTAGGGTGCCAAGGTATTTTCAAAGATCTATTTGAGGTCTGGCTACCGTAAGTTTAGGATTAGGGCATTCGATGTTCCTAAGATAGCTTTTTGGACTCGATATGGGCATTATGAGTTTCTAGTGATGTCATTTGGGCTGACAAATGCCCCAGTAACATTCATGGATTTGATGAACCGGGTGTTCAAGCCTTATCTGGATTCCTTTGTGATTGTGTTTATTGATGATATCTTGGTCTACCCTCGCAGTTGAGAGGAGAATGAGAAACATCTTCGGATCATACTTCAGACTCTGAGAGACAACCAGTTATATGCTAAGTTTTTGAAATGCGAGTTTTGGTTGGACTCAGTCACCTTCTTGGCGCATGTTGTATCAGCAGAGGGTATTCAGGTGAATCCTAAGAAAATTGAGGCAGTTCAGAACTGGCCTAGGCCCACTTCAGCTATAGAGATACTGAGTTTTATGGGTTTGGCAGGTTATTATCGTTGGTTTGTGGAGGGGTTCTCATCTGTAGTAGCCCCGTTGACCAGGTTGACCCAGAAGGGTGCCCTGTTTAGATGGTCAGATGAGTGTGAGGCGAGCTTTTAGAAGCTCAAGACTGCTTTGACTAAGGTGCCAGTGTTGGTGTTGCCCATAGGTTCAGGGTCTTATACAATATATTGTGATGCATCTAGTATTGGACTTGGTGAGATATTAATGCAGGATGGCAGGGTGATTGCATATGCGTCGCGCAGTTGAAGGTTCACAAGAAGAATTACCCTGTTCATGACTTAGAGTTGGCAGCCATTGTTCATGCACTGAAGATTTGGAGGCACTATTGTTACGGTGGTCGTGTGAGGTATTTACGGATCATCGAAGCTTGCAGTATTTGTTCAAACAAAAGGAGCTCAATTTGAGGTAGAGAAGGTGGTTGGAGCTATTGGAAGACTATGATATCACCATCTTGTATCATCCCGGAAAGGTCAATGTGGTGGCCAATGCTTTGAGTAGAAAGTCAGTGAGTATGGGCAGCCTTGCGTTCATTCCATTCGGTAAGAGACCGCTTGCATTAAATGTTCATGCCCTGGCCAATCAGTTCGTGAGGTTGGATGTCTCTAAGCCCAGTTGTGTTCTAGCTTGTACAGTCACTCGGTCTTCATTGTTTGAGCGCATCAGGGAGCGGCAATATGATGACCCTCATTTGCTTGTTCTTAGGGACACAGTGTGGCATGGTGATGCCAAGCAGGTTACGGTTGGAGATGATGGAGTTTTGAGGATGCAGGATCGTGTTTGTGTGCCTAATATAGATGGACTTCGTGAGTTGATTCTAGAGGAGGCCCACAGTTCCCGGTATTCTATTCATCCGAGCACCGACAAGATGTATCAGGACTTGCGACAACATTATTGGTGGAGGAGGATAAAGAAGGATATTGTTGCATATGTAGCTCGGTGTCTAAATTGTCAGCAGGTAAAGTATGAGTATTAGAGACCTGGTGGTTTGCTTCAGAAGTTAGAGATTCCTGAGTGGAAGTGGGAGCGTATCACTATGGATTTCGTTGTTGGACTCCCACATACTCAGAGGAAGTTCGATGCAATTTGGGTCAATGTGGACAGGCTGACCAAGTCAGCCATTTCATTCCTGTGGCCGTTACCTATTCTTCAGAGCGATTGGCTGAGATTTATATTCGTAAGATCGTTCATCTTCACGGCGTGCTCGTGTCTATCATTTCTGATCGAGGTACGCAATTCACCTCGCACTTCTGGAGGGAAATACAACATGGGTTGGGCACGCAAGTTGAGTTGAGCACAACATTTCATCCTCAGACGGACGGACAGTCTGAGCGCAATATTTAGATATTTTTTTTGATTAAACCTCAAATTGTATTAATCAAAAGTATATATGTACATAGCTGTGTAACTGCTGACCAGCTACAATCCAGAAAAACCCAATTGCAATTGCTTCTACTAACCTACTAGGCATTGCTGCTATTCAAAAAGAAACTAGTTAGTTCATTACATAATGAGCTAAGCAAATCTGTCTAAACTATGCAATGTCTGCTGCCACTTTGGTTATCTTCTGCCTCTTGTGTGTACTGTAGGACAATTTCTCTGCATATTCTGTGTTCCTCAAAGGCACTTTGCTGGAATCGAATCATGTTCCTCTCCCTCCATATACTGTATATGAGCATAGCAAACACATAGCTAGTGATTTCAGCTTTTCCTGTCTTCTTTCTAGCCATCCTGCTTGCCCAGGTAAGCTCCTCTGACCATCCCTTTATGCTCCTGTTCATGCCCAGCCATAATAGTAATCTGGTCTAAATTCTGCTAGTAACTGGGCACTCAAAAAATAGATGTTGTAGTGTTTTAGTAGTTGCTTTGCAAAATACACAATCCTGTGGCACCTGTATTCCAATTCTACTTAGTCTATCCACAGTAGATAATCTTTCATGTGCAGCCAACCATAGTATGAATTTGAATCTGGGATGAATTTTTGTCTGCAAAACTATGCTTCTCCAATGGACTTTCTGATACTGGGGCAACAACAAAAGATAGGTCTTCTTGATTGAGAATTGTTCCTGCAGTTGTAGTATCTTCAGTCTATTACACAAGGATCCCTGCATAGGCTGCCTCTTCAGGTCTTCCTTTGTCTCAATGATTTTCCTGATTACCCAAGCTGCATTCTTAGGTGTAGGCATGTGTTCTAAATCCTGCTTCTTGATATAGTAATTGTGGACCCATTTTATCCACAGGCAGTCCTTTTTCATTTCAACTGCCCACAATTGTTTCATCACAGCAGCCTTGTTCCAAATGCATAAGTTGATGACGTTCAAACTCCCTGCAGAAATAGGCCTACAGATCTGTTCCCAAGCTATCAGAGCTTTCTTTGTGATAGTTGCCTCTCCTATCCATAAGAAAGTTCTGAACACTGCATTTATCATCTTCATGACTTTCTTAGGGAGTATGAATATCTGAGCCCAGTATGTTTGAATGCCAAACAATACTGACTTTATCATTTGAAGCCTGCCAAAATAAGATAGTAGTCTTGCAGACCAACACCTTACTCTATCTGTTATCTTCTCAATTAGGGGCAAACATTGCTGCACAGTAAGCTTTTTGGATGATAGTGGCACTCCTAAGTATCTGAAAGGGAAAGTACCCTCTTCAAAACCCAATGTATTCAAGATAGCCTGCTTTTCATCTGCATCAACCCCTTCCATGTAAATAAAGCTTTTGTCCTTGTTTGCTTGTAATCCAGAAGCTGCAGAGAACTTCTGAAATACTCCTTGAAGTAACCTGATTGATTCAATGTCTGCCCTGCAGAACATGAGCAAATCATCTGCAAAACAAATGTGTATTATTCCCAGTTTCCTGTATCTAGGATGGAAATTAAAGTCTCTATTCTCTGGTAGTAGCATCATTTCCCTATTCAAATACTTCATAGCTATTACAAAGAGGTAGGGGGACATAGGGTCCCCTTGTCTGATTCCTCTTTGTCTTTGGAAAGGTTTGGTAAGGCCTCCATTTAGCACAAGAGAATATAAAACAGTTGTGACACATTCCATGAGTGACTTACTATGTTCCCAATCACCTTCTTAATTCTCAGTTGTAACACCTTTGCAATTATTTTGTACAAAGTGTTACAACATGCAATAGGTCTATAGTTTTTGACCAGGGATGGTGAATTTACCTTCGGAATCAAAGTGATGGCTGTACAGTTCAACTTCTTTTGTAATTTTCCTGTCTCAAAAAAACTCTGTACTACAACTTATATATCATGCTTCACTAAGTCCCAATTTCTTGTGAAGAATTCAATAGGGAACCCATCTATCCCTAGAGCTTTGTCTGTTGGCATATCTTTGATGGCTATGTCTATCTCTGCAGATGTCACTGGCCTTATCATCTCTAGTTGCTGCTCTCTGTTTAACACTGGCCCTTTTTTGATGACTACTGAGTTTGCACAGTTGATCTCTCCCCACTACAATTACCCATTATCTCTTCTTCCCACATCTCAGTACCACATGGGAATGATCAGATACTCTTGGGTTTAGGAAATCTGCCTCTATATGTCCATACTGATGTAGCCATTGAAAATTGCCCAGTGCCCAATCTATTTTGCTATATACTCTGTTTTCCACAGGTTGTTTGTTGCACCAGGTAAAGTGCCTGCCTATTGACCTTATGGGGGTCAACTGTAGGTTAGTTAGTAGGTCCTGAAAACCTTGAATTTCCCTTGCTGTAACTGGTTGCCCAATTCTATCCTCTGTGGTTAGTCCATTGTTAAAATCACCACATAGCAGCCATGTGTTACTGATTTGTGCACCCAACTGTTGTAATTCAACCCATAGATCCTCCCTTTGTTGTAATGTATTTTGAGCATATACCATAGTAATATCTGTAGTAAACTGGCTTGAACTTTCCTCCATTGAGCAATGAAAATATTGATCTTTTATTGATAGTATCTGCACATTGATACTATCCTTCCATATGAGCCAAATTCTACCATTTACTGCTGTGTTATAATTACAATATTAGTTCCACCCTCTAGCTACTTTCTGCAGAATTTTCTTTGCTTTGCCTTCCTTGACTCTAGTTTCCACACATCCTCTGAGATCTATTTTTTGTCTTTCCAGAAAGAGCTTCAACTCTTTCTGTTTTGAGAGCTTATTCAGCCCTCTAATGTTCCAAGTACACACAATCATGGGGGTTCTACCACCCTAGGCACACATACAGGCCCTCCCTCTGTAGTGCTAGGTTCCTCAATTCTTAGCACAACAAATCTGTTTGCCTTTTGCACCATCATAGGTTCACTCTGAGTAGCTTCTTGTACAATTTTGTTTTTGCCTTTTGATCTTGTGCTAGTTTGTTGCTCATTCTGCTGCATACTATGGTTCTCTGCTATACTTTGGGAGACATTATTTTGTGCCTCTACCTCTGCATTCTTAGTTTGAGTTCTATCTTGTTGCATCTCCTGATCTTTGTCTGGTACTTTTGCTTGCCAGACTGGGTTCTTCTTTCTGTTCCTTCTCCTTTTCCTCTTGGCTACTTCCCGGTAAGCTTTCTCCCTTGTTTTTGGACTAATTCTTCTGCAATTCTCTGCATCATGGCCAAATTTTATGCAATCTACACAAAACTTTGGCCTCCAGTCATTTTTCACTTGCTGTTGGAACACCCCAAAAGGTGTATCAATCTCAATACATTCTGGTAAGGGCTGAGAAATATCTGCTTCAACTAACACTCGAGCATAAGAAATCCTCTCCATTTCAGCAGTGACTTTATCTGTATACATTGGTTTCCCTACTCCACTAGCCAATTTGCTTAATGCTTCAGGAGACCAATAACCCACTGGTAAACCTGGGAACTTCACCTACAATGGAATAGTGCTAAGGCACTCTGGGTCAAAATAGAAATCAATTTCCTAGTTTTTCAGAATGAACGACTTATTGTGATACGTATATGGGCCAGCATGCAAGACCAAATCTCTATCCTCTATTGTTTGGAATTTGAAGATATAGTATCCTTCTTCATGATACAAAATCTTAGGTTTTGCAACAAAAATTCCATACCGTAGTGACATAGTTGTTCATTGATCGAGCATATGTTGTGTCTCCAAGTACATATCCTATCAATGCAGAATTCCACAGTTCCGCCTGTGATTTGATATCGTCTTCTACAATCTTCACCACCATCTTACCATCCCTCATTGATGGAGGAATATAGGTAAGCATTTTCCCCATTTGAGAAGCACGATTATTTCCCAGTCCATCACCTTGTTCAGTCTGCTTCTTCTCCGCCATAGTTCTGAGTTGCTTATCCGTCCCAATTTCAGAAAATTAGAGTCGTCGTGGCTTGGGGATTTCCTTCTTCACTTGTTCTTTACCTCCCCTTACAGGGTAATTTTGATTTGAATCATCCAATTCTGCCTCAGTTTTGCTCTCCTCTTCAATTTATTGAAACTTCGAAGGTAGGAAACTTCTAAATGTCAGTGGATATTTCCTCTATTAGATATTTCCAGTTACGGAGTTTGCCTAAACCACAGCTACTAGTCGAGCATTTAGATGGCTCCCTATGAGGCATTATACGGTAGGCGGTGTCGTTCGCCAGTTGGATAGTTCGAGCCGGGGGAGGCTCGATTGTTGGGTACAGATCTGGTACAAGATGCCTTGGATAAAATCAAGATTATTCAGGATCGACTTCGCACAGCTCAGTCCAGGCAGAAGAGTTATGCCGATCGTAGAGCTTGTGATGTTGCATTCATGGTCGGGGAGCAGGTGTTGCTCCGGGTTTCACCTATGAAGGGTGTGATGAGGTTCGGAAAGAAGGGCTGTATACGGTGAAAATTAGAGAGTCCGATTTTATGGTCATTATGACACTTCATACCGTCCCCAGAAGGCTCGAGGCTCAGCTCGAGGTTCTACCCCGAGGGTTCTCGATGTTCGACCTCGGGGCAGTACAAATCGGTGGTTATGATAGAAAAATGGGATTAAAGCTGACCAGGTCTGTTAGACTAGTACAAGCCTGTACCGTGGCATTAAATGGTTGTACCAGCAGCGTATCTTTGTAATAAATGCATCTGTACTATGTTGGGATTCCCCCTCATATATAAAGAGGACCCTTATCATTTTGTAAGGCACATGATATTCAATATAAGAACAAGAACATTCTCTGCTTCTCTAACTAAAACATATTCTCCCTTGATTTTATTGCTTATATTTATTACATTGCTTACATTTATTGCGTTTCATGATTGTTCTTCATTTATTACTCATCATTGATCATAAAGAGCCCTCATCAAAGCTTTTAGAACTGTTAGTCCTTCATCGGCTATCCACAACCTAACGCTTTAGCTCGACCTCGAGGCCCAGTATAGGCTAGCTCGAGACCCCGACTCTCGTCCACTCGGTTTGCTTGTCATACTATCTTCAAGCTCTTATCTTATTTTATTGTCATACAATTAGCATCTTGTAACGACCCGGCCGGTTATTTTTAGAATTTACGCCCCGATCCCCTATTAACTGCTTTCCCCAAGTTTATTTCTACTATTTTGAATTGCCGGGATGGTCGGTTTTCAATTTCGGAGAGTTTTGGGACACTAAGTCCCTAAATGAGAGCTTAAGTGTTGGAAAGTTGACCGTAGTCGGAACAGTGTGAAGACGGCCTCAGAATTAAAATCCGTTGGTTCCGTAGCTCCGTTGGGTGATTTCGGGTTTAGGGGCGTGGTCGGATTGTGCTTTGGAGGTCCGTAGCTAATTTAGGCTTGAAATGCCGGAAGTTTGATTTTCGAAGTTTCCGGTATAGTGAGATTTTGATCCGAGGGTCGGAATGGAATTTTGAAAGTTGGAATAGCTTCGTAGTGTTGAATGGGACGTGTGTGCAAAATTTCAGGTCATTCAGACGAGATTTGATAGACTTTTTGATCGAAAGCGTATTTTGAGAAATTTGGAGTTCTTAGGCTTGAATCCATGGTTAATTTGAGGTTTTGATGTTGTTTTAGGTGTTTTAAGGATTGGTACAAGTTTGGACAGTGGTATTAGACTTGTTGGTGCCTTTGGTTGAGATCCCGGGGGCCTCGGGATGATTTCGGATGGTTGACAGGGAGTTTTGAGGTATATTGCAGCTGCTGAACTTTGCTGCTTCTGGTATTTCCGCACCTGCGGTTTGGGGACCGCAGGTGCGATGCCGCACGTGCGGAAGAAGAGCCGCAGAAGCGGAAAGAGGGGGAGTCATCAGGAACCACAGATGCGGTATGCCTTTCCGTAGAAGCGGTACCACACCTGCGGGTGGGGAGTCGCAGATGCGGAAGCTGGGCGTTAAGTGATGGGTCGCAGGTGCGACCTTTGTGTAAGGCCCCGGAAAATTTCGCTAAGTAACCTAGGATTTCGTGGTGCCACATAGGCTTATTATAATATTTTATGTGCTATTAACATGGGGTACATCAATTGGATTTGGTAAATATGTGTATAAGTCTTATGGTAAGTATTTGGGGTCCAAGAAAAGGCCTAAGTCTAAGAAAAATTGGAAAAGTTCATAATAGGCTATACTTCAAAATGAGCTTGCACTAGTCCCTACTTTGAACGAGCATATCTAAATATGTATAAGGTTTTATGTGATGAATACCTCTCAAACGAAAGGTCTTCGAGTCTAGTTTCCAATGCTTCAAACCGTTCGTCATTTGGACATTCCTACGCAAAGTTATGATCAAATTACCAAAGGCTGGAAAATGCGATCCCATGTCAAATCTGCGACCGCAAAACCGGTCGCATTTCTGACTTTGCGGTCGCATTTCTGTCGCAGACTGGGCCAGTGTAGCCCAGTTTTGGGTGCCGATTTTGCGGTGCATTATGCGGCCAACATTCTTGTTTTGCGGTCCGTTCTGCATAGCAGACCCGACATCGGAGGGTTAATTTTTAAATTTTTATAACCCGACCCCATTTCAATATATAGGCTTTGGGGTTCATTTTGGGGTCATTTCTTACTGATTTTAGAGAGAGATGAGAGCATATAGAGAGAGAAAGGAGAGGTCTAGCTTCATAATCATCCAAACCTTGCATCAACCTTCAAGAATCAAAGAGCCCATTCATAAGTTCTTCATCCAAGAGAAGATTCTATACATTATGCTTTAATTTCGAGTTTGGGGTATGAGATGGGGTATTGAGGTATGATTCTTGGGTGTAATACTATTATATATACATGCATGTACAAATTAGGATTGTGGGAAGGTTGTTTAGCATAATTAAGTAAAGATTTGGTTGGGAAATGAAGAAAAACTTTGGAAAAGAGATTTGAAACTAAGATGCTCAACTAGTATTTGATAAAATGCTCAAATGAGCTGAAACCATGAATACCTTTCTAATTTGTGTTCAGATGTCTCATAGTAGATTGAAATTTCTAGAATTTCCGGAACGTTGTAGTAACTTAAGGAAAGCTTAAACGAGGTATGTGTGGCTAACTTTGACCTTTGTAAAATCACCTTGTTTGGTGTACAAATATTTGGTATGTGATATCTACGTGGATTATTTGTGAAACTAAATTCTTGTGATTGGTATGTGTTTACTTATGCGGAATATTTGTGAATTCATGTGATTAATGTGCCTTGAACGTTGTTGGTTAAGTCTTCCGATATGATAGTGCAAGTAAATGGCAACAAACCAAATGTGTGTGTGTGAATGTGGTTGTGTGGTAAGAGCTGTGTAACAAATGATGGAAAGGAATCGTAATTGATGCAATTGAAGCAACTGTGGTAATATCATATGTGGCTTATCGTGGGCAATTATCGTTGTGACTTAAATTGTACATTGGGCTGTTGAATAAGATGGAAATGGCATTGATGGTTATGGAAATACTTTGTGAATTGTGCTGCTATTCCTTGAGAATTATTGTTGTTGTCCTTGAGATTCGTTGTTGTTGTTCTTGAGAATTGTTGTTGTTGTCCTTGTGAATTGTTGTTGTTGTTGTGTTGCTTGTGAATTGTGATTGTTCGGTGGGATCGGGTTGCGCGCCGCAACACGAAGTAATAAGGTGTGGGTTGTGGTGATAAGGGTGGCCGAGGTAATAAGGGTGGCCGAGGTAATAAGGGTGGAAAGTGATCAAAATCACTATTGAAATGAAAATATGAGAAAGTTGTGAAATCATTGATGTGAAAATGTTGAAAAGGGAAATGGAGAGATTGTAAACTTGTTTGGCTTGGTTGTTTCCTTTCATGTGTATTTGATTGTTGATTCCATTACTACTTGTTACTTGTGTATGGTTTGAGTTTGCTTAGGGAAAAGTTTGTTCATACATACCAGTACAATTCAAATGTACTGACGTCCCTTTTGCCGGGGGCGCTACATTCGTGTTATGATTGTAGGTGGATCCATAGCAGGTACTCCAGTCCACCGACCGTAGCTCCCTTTTTACTTTCCGTCAACTGTATTGGTGATCCCCTTTCCTCTCGGGGCCCTGCGTGGCTCATGCCGCTTTTATTCCGGAGTCATGTTTTGGGTAATTATGTAAGGTATAGCCGGAGCCTTGTTACCGGCAAGTATTGTATTATCCTTTGTATCCTTAGAGGCTCCGTGGACAGTAAATGTGGGTTACGAACTTATGTAAATATGTATTTTGTATGTTGGGCGATGTAAGTTGTAAACCTCATTAAGTAGCCATGTATGTTATGTAAGTTTTGTAAAAAGGTGTTTTAATTATAAATGGCTAATTCCATGATTAATGAGCAATGAAAATACGGGGTAACACGTGGGATATGAAAGGCACCCAGGTCCGCTTGACTGGGGCTACCCGGTCGGGCGCCGGTCATGTCCCTCGGTTTGGGGCGTGACACTTTGGTCCGCAAATGCGGGACCGCAGAAGCGGTCCCAAGGGAGCAGATGCGGAAACTGCTGGGCAGAATGGTTTTAAAAAGGGGTTCCGCGACTTTGGAGTTTATTTTCACCATTTTAATCATTTTTGGAGCTCTTTGGAAGGGATTGAAGAGGGATTCGAAGGGAATCACTTGGAGGTAAGATTATTGGTCTTAAAACTCTTTTCTATTGTAAAATCTACCTAGTAAATCATGGAAGCTTGGCCTAAAATTGAAGAATTAGGGCTTGGGATTTATGAGACTTGAAATAAGAATTTGAGGGGTCATTTGGGCTCCGATTTCAATGTTCTTGGTATGTATGAACTCATGAGAGTGTGAGGATTCCGGAAATATAGATTTCACTCGATTCCGAGACGTGGGCCCGAGGGGCATTTTGGTCATTTTACCTAATTTCGCGTATTAGCTTAGAATTTAATTGTAGAATCAGTTATTTGAAGTGTTATTTATATTATGAAATTTAATTGAATAGATTTGGTCCATTTGGAGTCGGATACTCGTGGCAAGAACGTGGTTTCGGGTTGACATTTGAGCCGGTTCGAGGTAAGTGGCTTGTCTAACGTTGTGTGGGGGACCTTTCCCCTTAGGATTGATATTGTGATAATTGAAATGCCTTGTACGTGAGGTGACGAGTGCGTACTTGTGCTAATTGTTGGAAATTCGGTTTTTATTTCATTAAAAATAGCCTTGAATTGTGTTCTTCTTTTCTTTCTTACACTCCTTGGAAATTTAGCCTGCTGTTAGTCTAGAGAAGCATGTCTACTTGACTAAATTGTTCTATTTGACTTAACTGCCTTATTTGTATTACGTGAAGCATGCTAGGTTAGAATTACCTGTCTGACTTTGGTATGAAATTGATTGAATTGAGTTCTTGTTGTTGCTGTGTGTTTACTTTGGGACTACGGGACGGTATCCCGGGAGCTCCCCTGTATGTTTAATTTGGGACTACGGAATTGCATTCCGGGAGATCCCCCTGCACTTTTACATTGTAACTACGGGATTGCACCCGGTAGATTCCCTAGTACTGAGTATTTATATTTGGAACTATGGATGTGGTATTCCGGTAGATCCTCGCGCATTTATGAGTTGGACTACGGGACTGCACCCGGGAGATCCACTGGATATGATATTTATATTTGGGGACTACAGGACGGTATCTTGGGATATCCCCGGTTGTTATCTCGGAGCTGAGTTGTACTCTCTTTCTGTGTTTTACTTGCCTTTGTAATAGTGGTTGCTGTCCTTCATATCATGTGTTACTTATTTACACTGTTTATTTCACACTGTTAAACCTTATATCTTATTTAACCTCAGTAGGGTCCTGACCTTCCTCGTCACTACCCAATCGAGGTTAGGCTTGGCATTTACTGAGTACCGCTGTAGTGTACTCATGCCCTTCCTGCGCATGTTTTTCATATGCAGATCTAGGTACTTCGACTCAGTCCTACCACCCCTGAGGCGAGGCGACTGCTATAGCGACTTCGAGGTATATCTACCGCATCCGCAGACCGAGGAGTATCTTTCTATTCTTGTTGTTTAGTATTAGCCCTTCTGTATTTCAGTTCTCGTTAGACATTCTGGAGTTAGAGCTATATAGTACTTCTTAGCTTGTGATTCATGGGTTTCTGGGTCTTGGATTTATGTATTGGTTTTGAGAATTTAATATTGTGTATGCCGAGCGGCACCCTTAAAAGTTGTTTATTTCCTTTATTTCTGTTTTAGATTGTTTCACTTCCGCAAATTTTGGTTTTTCTCTTTCGCAAATATAGACTTACCTAGTCATAGAGACTAGGTGCCGTCACGATGGTTCATAGAGGGCGAACCGGGGTCGTGACAAGTTGGTATCAGAGCTCTAGGTTCATAGGAGTCATGAATCACAAGTCGGTTTATTAGAGTCTCGCTGATCGGTACGGAGACGTCTGTAGTTATCTACGAGAGGCTATGTAACTGTTAGGAAAATTCCGTTTCGTTTGATTTCCTTGTCGTGCGAGATTTTTGATATCACAATTCTAAACTTCTGTCTTCTATTCTCTCACAGATGGTGAGGACACGTGCTACTCGAGATGACTTGGCACCCGTGCCCTCTACTGGAGCCGTCAGAGGTCGGGGCCGGGTAGAGGCCGAGGACGCGCTCGTGGTGCAGCCAGAGCACCCGCACGAGCTGCCGCTGAGGCACCACCAGTAGTACCAGCCGGAGTCCAGACACTTGATGCATCTGCTACTAGTACTCCGGCACTCCAGGAGACTTCAGCGTAGTTTATGAATATGTACACCACTCTATCTCAGGCAGGGTTGCTTCCCCTTGCTGCAGCTACATCCCAGGCCAGGGGAGGAGCACAGACTCCCGCCGCCCGCACTCCTGAGCAATGAGTGCATATTGATCAGGTTCCAGAGGCTATTCCTGTACACCCGGTAGCCCCAGCTCAGCCCGAGGAGAGGGCAGTAGCTTCAGAGGAGGAGCAGAAGAGGCTTGAGAGGTTCAAGAAGTATCAGCCTCCGACTTTCAGCGGACTAGCCTCAGAGGATGCACTTGGATTTCTTAAGGAGTGATACCGTATCCTCCGTACTACGGGCATATCAGGATCGAGCGGAGTTTCCTTCACTACTTTCCAGCTTCGAGGAGCCGCCTATTAGTGGTGGCGTGCTTATGAGTTAGACAGTCCAGATGAGGCAGCTTCCCTGACTTGGGCCCAGTTTTCAGATATGTTCACGAGGGAGTATGTCCCCCAGAGTCTTAGGGGCGCCTGGCGCGCGGAGTTTGAGCATTTGCGCCAGGGTACCATGACTGCCTCGGAGTATGCTGTCCGTTACACTGACTTGGCTAGACATGCACCAGCTTTGGTTTCTACGGTTTGCAAGAAGGTTCGCTGGTTCATTGAGGGGCTTATTCCCAGCATCAGATCTAGCATGGCTCGTGAGTTAGAGACGGATATATCTTATCAGCAGGTGGTGAGCATTGCTAGGAGGATTGAGGGTATGCATGCTAGGGATAGAGAGGAGAGGGAGGCCAAGAGTTCTCGAGAGTTGGGCCATTTTTCTGGTGCCCGTGCCCCAGCTGCAGGTCGTCATGGTAGAGGTCATATGGTTCGCCCTGTTCATTCAGCTCTTCCAGCAGCCAGTGGTGTTCCAGCTCCACCTAAGCCTCAGGAGCCTTATTATGCACCTCCAGTCTCTAGCGCGCCTCCTGCACGGGGTGCTTCCAGTGGTCAATCCAGCAGACCTGGCCCGAGCCAGTCACAGCCGCCACGTCCTCCCAGGGCATGTTTTGAGTGTGGTGACACACGCCATATGGTGAGGGATTGCCCCAGACTTGGGAGGGTTGCACCCCCACAAACCCCTCAGCCGCAGCGCACCCCGCAGAGCGCTCAGGCTATGGTTCCAGCACCAGTTGCTACTCCACCGGCCTAGCTAGCCAGAGGTGGGGGTCGGGGAGGTAGAGGTCGCCCTCGAGGGGGAGGCCAGGCCAGATATTATGCTCTTCTAGGCCGTACTGAGGCCGCCGCCTTCGATTCTGTCATCACAGGTACTATCTTGGTTTGTCACAGAGATGCATCGGTTCTATTCGATCCAGGCTCCACTTACTCTTATGTGTCTTCTTA
>NW_017671227.1:249804-291028 GCF_001879085.1 Nicotiana attenuata
TCCATGATCTTGAGTTAGCTGCCATTGTTCACGCCTTGAAGATCTGGCGTCATTACTTGTACAGTGTGCCTTGTGAGATATATACTGATCACCGGAGTTTGCAGCATTTGTTCAAGCAGACGGACCTTAATTTGCGTCAGAGGAGATGGCTAGAGCTGCTGAAGGACAAAGTGTTACATGGCGATGCTCGAGATGTGACTTTAGGTGCTGATGGGGTATTGAGGATGCAGGGTCAAGTATGTGTACCTAATGTTGATGGGCTTCGGGAGTTGATTCTAGAGGAGGCCCACAGTTCGCGGTATTCCATTCATCCGGGTGCCGCGAAGATGTATCAGGATCTGAGGCAGCACTACTGGTGGAGGCGGATGAAGAAAGATATAGTTGGGTTTGTAGCTCGGTGCCTTAATTGTCAGCAGGTGAAGTATGAGCACCAGAGACCGGGTGGATTGCTTCAGCAGATAGAGATTCCGGAGTGGAAGTGGGAGCGGATCACCATGGACTTCGTAGTGGGGCTCCCACGGACTTTGAGGAAGTTCGATGCCATTTGGGTTATTGTGGATCAGCTGACGAAGTCCGCGCATTTCATCCCTGTGTGTACTACATTCTCTTCGGAGCGGTTGGCGGAGATTTATATCCGGGAGATTGTCCGTCTACATGGTATTCCAGTTTCCATCATTTCAGAAAGAGGTACTCAGTTCACATCGCCATTCTGGAGAGCCGTACAGCAGGAGTTGGGTACTCGGGTGGAGTTAAGCACATCATTTCACCCTCAGACGGACGGACAGTCCGAACGCACTATTCAGATTCTTGAGGATATGCTCCGTGCGTGTGTGATCGAGCAGGATATGCGCAGCCGGTACCTCATCTTTTCACTACCTCAGGTATGTCTCTATGCTCGTTCGAGGACGAACGAATGTTTAAGTGTGGGAGGATGTAACGACCCGACCGGTCCCTAAATGAGAGCTTAAGTGTTGGAAAGTTGACGTACTCGGAACAGTGTGAAGACGGCCTCGGAATGAGAATCCGTTGGTTCCGTTAGCTCCGTTGGGGGATTTCGGGTTTAGGGGCGTGGTGGGATTGTGTTTTGGAGGTCCGTAGCTAATTTAGGCTTGAAATGCCGGAAGTTTGATTTTTGAAGTTTCCGGTTCGATAGTGAGATTTTGATCCGAGGGTTGGAATGGAATTCCGAAAGTTGGAATAGCTTCGTAGTGTTGAATGGGACGTGTATGCAAAATTTCAGGTCATTCAGACGAGATTTGATAGACTTTTTGATCGAAAGCGTATTTTGAGAAATTTGGATTTCTTAGGCTTGAATCCATGGTTAATTTGAGGTTTCGATGTTGTTTTAGGTGTTTTAAGGATTGGTACACGTTTGGACAGTGGTATTAGACTTGTTGGTGCATTTGGTTGAGGTCCCGGGGGCCACGCGATGATTTCGGATGGTTGACGAGGAGTTTTGAGGTATATTGCAGCTGCTGAACTTTGCTGCTTCTGGTATTTCCGCACCTGCGATTTGGGGACCGCAGGTGCGATGCCGCATGTGCGGAAGAAGAGCCGCAGAAGCGGAAAGAGGGGGAGTCATCAGGAACCGGAGATGCGGTATGCCTTTCTGCAGAAGCGGTACCGCACCTGCTGGTGGGGAGCCGCAGATGCGGAAGCTGGGCGTTAAGTGATGGGTCGCAGGTGCGACCTTTGGTACGCAAATGCAGGACCGCAGAAGCGGTCCCAAGGCCGCAGATGCGGAAACTGCTGGGCAAAATGGTTTTACAAAGGGGATCCGCGACTTTGAAGTTTATTTTCACCATTTTAATCGTTTTTGGAGCTCTTTGGAGGGGATTGAAGAGGGATTCGAAGGGAATCACTTGGAGGTAAGATTCTTGGTCTTAAAACTCGTTTCTAATGTAAAATCTACCTAGTAAATCATGGAAGCTAGGCCTAAAATGGAAGAATTAGGGCTTGGGATTTAAGAGACTTGAAATAAGAATTTGAGGGGTCATTTGGGCTCCGATTTCAGCGTTCTTGGTATGTATGAACTCGTGAGAGTGTGAAGATTCCGGAAATATAAATTTCACTCAATTCCGAGACGTGGGCCCGAGGGGCATTTTGGTCATTTTACCTAATTTTGCGTATTAGCTTAGAATTTAATTGTAGAATCAGTTACTTGAAGTGTTATTTACATTATGAAATTTAATTGAATAGATTTTGTCCATTTGGAGTCGGATACTCGTGACAAGAACGTGGTTTTGGGTTGACATTTGAGCCGGTTCGAGGTAAGTGGCTTGTCTAACCTTGTGTGGGGGACCTTTCCCCTTAGGATTGATATTGTGATAATTGAAATGCCTTGTACGTGAGGTGACGAGCGCGTACTTGTGCTAATTGTTGGAAATCCGGTTTTCATTTCATTAAAAATAGCCTTGAATTGTGTTCTTCTTTTCTTGCTTACACTCCTTGGAAATTTAGCCTGCTGTTAGTCTAGAGAAGCATGTCTACTTGAATAAATTGTTCTATTTGACTTAACTGCCTTATTGTATTACGTGAAGCATGCTAGGTTAGAATTACCTGTCTGACTTTGGTATGAAATTGATTGAATTGAGTTCTTGTTGCTGCTGTGTGTTTACTTTGGGACCAGGGGACGGTATCCTGGGAGCTCTCCTGTATGTTTACTTTGGGACTACGGAATTGCATTCCGGGAGATCCCCCTGCACTTTTACATAGGAACTACGGGATTGCACCCGGTAGATTCCCCAGTACTGAGTATTTATATTTGGGACTACGGATGTGGTATTCCGGTAGATCCCCGCACATTTATGAGTTGGACTACGGGACTACACCCGGGAGATCCACTGGATATGATATTTATATTTGGGGACTACAAGACGGTATCCTGGGAGATCCCCAGTTGTTATCTCGGAGCTGAGTTGTACTCTCTTTCTGTGTTTTACTTGCCTTTGTAATAGTGGTTGTTGTCCTTCATATCCTGTGTTACTTATTTACACTGTTTATTTCGCACTGTTAAACCTTATATCTTATTTAACCTCAGTAGGGCCCTGACCTTCCTCGTCACTACCCAACCGAGGTTAGGCTTGGCACTTACTGAGTACCGCTGTGGTGTACTCATGCCCTTCCTGCGCATGTTTTTCATGTGCAGATCCAGGTACTTCGACTAAGTCCTACCACCCCTGAGGCGAGGCGACTGCTATAGCGACTGCGAGGTATATCTGCCGCGTCCGCAGACAGAGGAGTCTCTTTCTATTCTTGTTGTTTAGTATTAGCCCTTTTGTATTTCAGTTCTTGTTAGAGATTCTGGAGTTTGATCTATGTAGTAGTTCTTAGCTTGTGATTCATGGGTTTCCGGGTCTTGGATTTATGTATTGGTTTTGAGAACTTAATATTGTGTATGCCGAGCGGCACCCTTAAAAGCTGTTTATTTCCTTTATTTTTGTTTTAGATTGTTTCACTTCCGCAAATTTTGGTTTTTCTCTTTCGCAAATTTAGGCTTACCTAGTCATAGAGACTAGGTGCCGTCACGATGGTTCACGGAGGGCGAACCGGGGTCGTGACACATCTACTGCCTAACAACTAGCATAAAAATAAATCACGTATTTCCAAGGTAAACACTTTGGCGCCCACTGTGAGGCTAAAAATAATAGTGATTGTTTTTGCGCTGGTTTACTAAATAACTCAAGTTATCCTTCACACTTTTTCTTGTCCAAGAATCTTTGATTTCAGGTCAAAATGTCTAACTCAGTGAATGCACATGAAAACAACGGTCCTGAGGACCTTGGAGAGAATGGTGTAGCTGTTCCAGGTATCGGTGTACCGCCACGAAACCCTGAGGATGCACCAGAACCAATTCCCGTGGATGTGGTCTCACGCAACGCCCAACACGTCGATATAAGCTCCCACACTAACAGGAGTATACGCCAAGAAAACCAACCAGAAGCTCAAAAAACCTCGGCTCGGGAGGAACAAGAGGTTAGCCTTCACGTCATCTTTAAGATGTTACAGGCACAGCAGTTGGCGATTTCTCAACTGCAAAGCCATCAAAAAACTCCAAGCACAGCAGCGCCGGAAATGGCCCCTCAAGCCGAACAAGTACCAGAAAGATCAAGCAACAACGGGTCAGCAGCCGACCCCGCTATCATAAAGATGCTCGAGGACCTCACAAAGAGGATTGAGTCGGGCAAAAAGAAGATAGAAGCCAATGAAAAAAAGGTGGAGACCTACAACTCAAGGGTCGATCAAATTCCGGGCGCACCCCCGATCCTGAAGGGTGTAGATTCAAAGAAATTCGTACAAAAGCCATTCCCACAAAATGCTGCTCCAAATCCCATTCCGAAGAAATTCAAAATGCCCGATCTTCCGAAGTACAACGGAACCTTGGACCCCAACGAGCACGTCACTGCTTACACTTGTGCAGTGAAAGGCAATGACCTGAAGGACGACGAGATTGAATCTGTCCTGCTAAAAAAGTTTGGAGAAACACTTTCAAAAGGGGTCATGATGTGGTATCACAACCTAGCCCCGAATTCGATAGACTCGTTTGCCATGCTGGTAGATTCTTTTATAAAGGCACATGCCGGTGCCATCAAGGTTGCTACGAGGAAATCCGACATCTTCAAACTCAAACAAAGGGAAAATGAGATGCTGCAGGAGTTTGTATCTCGCTTTCAAATGGAGCGAATGGACTTACCGCCAATCTCCGATGACTGGGCAGTACATGCCTTCACCCAAGGTTTGAACGAACGAAGCTAGGTGGCTTCGAAGTTGCTGAAGCAGAACTTGGTTGAATATCCCGCTGTGACTTGGTCGGATGTCCACAGGCGATATCAATCAAAGATTAGGGTGGTGGACGACCAACTAGGAGCCCCCTCAGGCTCAGTATATCCTAGCAGGATCTTGGCAAAGGAACCAAGTCCAAATAGGGAAAGGTATCAACCATACACTGAAGATCGAAGAAACACCCTAAGGTGTAACCTACCCCGAAATGGCTGAAGGACAGATCGAGGTCAGAATCCTCGGGGACTCGTGAGCAGAGCCAGATTCGACAGACATACAAGACCGACCGAGGCACCCCGATTGTCTGAATACAACTTCAACATTAATGTTTCGGACATCATATCTGCCATCGATAAAATCAGAGACACCACGTGGCCAAAACCCGTACTATCAGATCCGTCGCAAAGGAACCCTAACTTGGTGTGCGAATTTCATGGCACACACGGTCATAGGACCGAAGATTGCAGATAGCTCCGAGAAGAAGTAGCCCGACTAATCAACAAAGGGCACCTCCAAGAGTTCCTCAGCAACCGAGCCAAGAATCAATTTCGGGAAAGAGAAGCAAACAGGAAAAATGAAACAGATGAGCCACAACATGTCATCCACATGATCGTTGGAGAAATCGACATCCCGCAGGAACCCATTGTCAAAAGAACAAAAATATCCATCACCATGGAGAAGCGAACTCGAGGTTACATACCCGAGGATGCTCTCACATTCAGCGACAAGGACATCGAGTAAATACATCGAGAAGCGAATTTCACATTCTTGTAAATACATTTCAAATTAAGCGTGTGCTTGTGGATCTAGGTAGCTCGGCCAACATTATCAGGTTGAGGGTGGTGGAGCAGCTCGGACTGCTCGACCAGATCGTTCCCGCCTCTCGAGTCCTCAACGTATTCAACATGGTGAGCGAGACAATGAAAGGGGAAATCACCCTCTCAGTCAACGTGGCCGGCACGACCCAAAATGCCAAATTTCATGTCATCAAAGGAGACATGAGGTACAACGCCTTGCTCGAAAGGCCATAGATACACTGCATGAGAGCAGAACCATCAACCCTTCATCAAATGATGAAGTTTCCGATGAAGGACGGAATAAAAACTGTGTATGGGGAACATCATGCAGCAAGGGAGTTGTTCGCGGTGCACGATATGGCACCAGCATCGACGCCTCCAACATCGAAGGAACTAAAGGATAAGCAAACAGTGAAGTAGCAATCACAAGCTACATTCTCGGCTGCACCCGAATAAATGAGCAGAGGACCGTACCGCATCCCCAGAGCAAGCGGTTGAAGCATATCGAGGCTTGAAGCGCCATCTCCACTAAGGTATAACCGCCTCCCTTTTTATTTACATCTTACACTAACCTATGTCCAGGAGTCCGGTTAGAACAATCGAAGCACTTTCCAGCTTGAAGACCTTAGGTTTTAAAGCATGCGTTGCACTCTTTTCCTTCGATCGGATTTTATCCCAAGAAGGGTTTTACTGATAAGGTTTTTAACGAGGAAACATGTATATGCTATCTAAGGAGAACTTAACAAGTATTCAAGGCTTCTCTTCAATCAACCTCGAATACTGGGGGGCATTCCCCCGGGAGATCACCTCCTCGGAGAAGTCAAGATGAGCCGAGAAGGGTCTCGATAGGAAAATGATGTATCGGGCCAAACGGTCGAATGAACCGTGTACGCATAGAATAATTGAACCCTTGACTATGAAAACATGTACACTTGTGCCAAGTAATCAAGGAATATTTTGTCCGCCAAAACACTTTGCGCTGCAAAGAAGTCTGCTATTTTTTCAAGAAACGGCTCCAGGGCCAGAAATTTCCCGAACACTCGAGGACTGACATCAAAAACTCGAAGCGGTAAGACCTCCGGGTCGGAAACTTCGAACTCATAAGCCCTCAATAAGGCGACATCAAGTTTACAAAGAGCGGCTCCAGGGCCAAAAATTTTCGATGTCTCGGGGATCATCGCCGATTATCACCCCATCGAGTTGTCGAAAACTTGAGGCTGTAAGACCCCATGTGGGCAACCTCGAGATCATAAGACCTTCATAAGGCAGTACCAAATCTGTAAGACCTCAAGCAAGGCATGAGTTATACTTGTGCCAAGTAACCAAGAATCTATAAGACCTCAAGTAAGGAATGTTAAAACTTATAAGACCTTACAAAAGGCATAATCCCGATCTTAAAGTTAAGGCTATATATTCAAACTTGTAAGACCCCTAAAAAGGTATACCCTCGATATAAACGCCATAACTACTTCACTCGGGGACTAAAAGGCTACGACCAAACACAATGACTATGGTCACAAGGCTCCGGCCAATCTAAAGCGACTCGGGGACGCCTGACCATCGCAATAAAATCACAGGCCTTCAAATTACTTCGAAAATACTTCAAAAAGAACCGGTTAATCAGGCTACCCTCGGCACAAGCAAAAAAGCTTCGATCATGTCAGCTCCAAACAATAGGCTTCGAAACAATTCAGCCATCGAGTGAAACCTCCTGAGGTGCTCATTTGTCGCTATATAACGGCTCATAATTGAGGTTCTTATCGAACCGTCGAAGAGTCGGGCGAACACAAAAACTTCAAAAAGTCTTTAACGAGGGAAAAATAAAGCCTATATTAGAGGTCGAACCGACCCAACGCGTAAGAGCCTAAGCGCCAGCCTATATTAGAGGTCGTACCGACCCAACGCGTAAGAGCCTAAGCGCCAGCCTGTATTAGAGATCGTGCCGACCCAACGTGTAAGAGCCTAAGCGCCAGCCCATATTAGAGTTCGTGCCGACCCAACGCGTAAGAGCCTAAGAGCCAGCTTAAAATTCAAAAACCTAAGGGTCAATGAGCTCGAGTCAAAATCCGACTCGAAAACTGAGCCCGAAACTGTTAATTAAAAAGCGCCTAAGGGCAAGTGCGTATGAGCCTACAGGCCAGCCCAACAAGCCTCAGGGCCGATTTGTAAACCTAAGGGTTTTACCTCGAAGTACAATTCATCTGGCTAATCATCGACAAACATCAAAATTCAAAATAATAAAGGACATACACAAGCAAAGGGAAACTCATGAAAGATGAAATCGAAAGGTTTCCTTTTATAAGTATATGTGAAATAACATGAGGCTTCATTTACAAAGTTCTCTAAGAACACCGTACGCAGAATGAAAAAGAAAAAGCCTAGTCTACTTTCCCCTCGGGGACTACGGTTCCATCGGCCTCTTCTTTATTATCTTCGGCATCGGATACGAGGAACTTGGTGTCGTATTCATCCGCCTTGGTCAGCGCTATCTCTTCAGAGAGATCGAAGCCCCTAGCATGGATCTCCTCATGGGTTTTCCTCCGAGATCTCCATCGGGCATATTCATTACTTCTGTTCTCCCGATCGGAACCCACTCTCAACTCAGCCCGAGCATTAGTAGCGTCTTTTAAATAGACGGACACTTTCTTGTTAGCCTTAGCTCGAATCTCTTCAACTTCAGCCCGGGCGTCCACGACCTCGGCCTTTATCTTCAAAAGGTCAGACTCGAGCCTTGCAATCATGTTCGTCTGGACCGAGCTGTTTTCACGAGCATTTCAGAGATGCACCTCGAGGGTAGAAGCCTTGGCCAAAACATTCTTCTTGGCCGCAACTTGGGCATCTGCCTGAGCCTTTAGCTCATTACACTCATACTTGGCCTGACCAACTTCACCCCAAAGGCGTTCCAGGTCCTCCGTCTTTCTCTACAACTGAAGTATCAAAACATTAATCTCTGAAGATGGGAGAAGAAACATGCATCCCCTCGAAACAAAGGTTACCTGTCTCTCGAGATAGCCTTCGTAGTTCCAGCTTCGACTCACCTCGTATCGCAGTTATACTAACTCTTTTGCCCTTTTGTCATAAAGAAGCCTGAGGGATTTCTCCTCGTCCAAGGCTTTTCGCAACCTGGATTCACGGCGGAGCAACTTGGACTTGAGCTTGTCAAAGGCCTATGAAAAAGAAGCTCAATAAGAAAATGAATGTGCAAAACTGAAAAGCCAATACAGTCGACCAAAACTCAGCACAGAACAGAGCCGTTGAGCCTCCTCAAAAGTTGAACGTGCTCTGCTGGCCTGGTCTCATCGGTCCCAGTAGAACCACTCCCGAAGGGAATATGGTCGCTCGGTACCCCGCTTGATTTAGGCGGCCCCTGGCCTCGAATTTCCCTCGAAGTACCTTCGGCGGGAGAAGAAGAAGGCGACAGAAAATCTTTATCCCTCGAAGTACCTTCGATGGGAAACGAAGATGGCGGAAAATGAGGAACCCTTTTTTCGAGGCTAGAAGCCTCGGATGCTGCAAGATCAGCTGATACATCTTCTTTGAGCCTCTAAGCAGGGCTTGCCTCGCTATGAGCACCCTCGTCCTTCGAGGATTCCTTCCGTTTGTTATCATTCCTCGGCCCCGAAGCTTACGGTCCTTCCTCCTCTCCGAGGGGGCACGGTCTCATCTCAGAAAATTCTCCAATGCCTGCGCTGACGGAGTTAATACATATGAAAGAAAGTACCTTTCAAAGAAAACAAACCACATAGCACGTACCGTGCTATTTCGCCTCCCATCTACCCTTGGACAGATCTTGCCACTTACGCTCATCGTAAGTCGAGCAAGCTGCCAGTTTTCGAGACCAATCCGCCAGGTCGGGAACCTCGTATCGCAGCCACAGGATTGCTGAAGAAAAGAGAAGGAAAACATATTTACGGAGCCCACCTCCACCATAGACAAAAATAATAAGAACACAAGTGTACTACTTACGTGTGAAATTCCATTTTACGGGAAATGGAAGGAACTCTGCGGGGATAATATCGACAGCCCGCACTCGAATGAATCAACTCATCCACTCTCGGTCCCCATCTTCTTCATTACTAGCAACAAAGGGCCGGGTGGATCGACATCGTAGAGTAATCAGGCCTCGATAATGCAAGGTCCGGTACAATCTAATAAGATGGCTGAGGGTGAACTCGAGCCCGATTTTATCTGCAAAGAACCTTATCATCAACACTATCCTCCAAAGCGACGGGTGAACCTATACCAGGGTAACCCGATATCTTCTACAAAACTTGAGCACGACCCTATCGAGAGGGCCCAATGTAAAGGGGTACGTTATACGTTCAAAAACCCCTTGACATGGGCCATAATGCTCTCTTTCGGGGAAGGTACCTGCAGTACCGCTTTTTCTCCCCATCCGCAGTCTTTCCTAACTGCCTCGAGGTGTTCCTCCCCTATTGATAAGATGAACCTCAATGCATGCTCCCAATGGCCCTGAACATTGGGAGGTCTCTCTAACATAAAGTCCCTCCTCGAGACAAAGTAACTCGAAGTTTGCTCACCGGACACCGGTGGTGTACCACTGAACGAGCGCGAAGCAGAGGCGGAACTCTCCTCTCCTTGGTGAACGGATTCTGAAGTAGCAGCCATGGGTATGGTAAAATAAGATAAGGAATATGAAGACTTGGGCGAAAGCTTTGAGCTGAAATGGTAAGAGAACTGGCGCAAGGAAGAATGGCTCTATAAAAGGGATAGTTACTCAAAGTAGCGGAATCCTCAGATAAGAAGAAAGCAAATACATATATAGAGCAAGCGGCGATTGTTCGCCTATTTTGAAGGCCAATTAATTCTGACCATGTCAGTGCCACTTTTGGGGAAATGTACCGGTGGGACCACCCCGGTCACTTCGAACCGTGCCACATGAATAACACTGTCATACAGTGCTTGGCAGACATTGAGATCCCGAGGATCTCTGTTATTACAAGCATCGACTCTAAAAAAGCTATCGACCTAATCTCGAGATGGTGCCCGATCTCGAAGGTTCCAATTACTCCAAGTATGGGCTTCGAAAAGCCAACATCAAAACTCAAAGGCTTACTTCGCGTAAACGCTGAAAGATAAAATTCGAAGACTTGAAGCAGAAGAATCTTTTTACATTTGCAAAAAAATATTTTTAGAAGGGGTGTCTTTACAAAGACCTTCCACCCGAGAAATCCATATACAAAAAAGAAAAGGGGAAGACAACATGAGTCTATTCTTCACCCTCAGTACTGTCTGGATCATCTCTGGAACCCTCATCCGAAGTGGCCGAAAATGCTGATTCATCCTCCAAGGTTCGGGCTTCCTCAATCTCAGCAGAGAGATCGGCACCTTTGGCGCTTGCTTCCTCGAGAGCCTTCCTCCTAGCTTGCAAACGAGCATGAGCAACGGCCCGAGTCAGCTTCTGCTCGAACTTCTCTGATATCTCTCTGGCTCGATCATTTGCGGTGGCGGCGTCTTTCCTTTTTGAAGACGCATTTTCATCGGCCTCATACTTGGCCATGGATAGTGCTGCAGCCTCCTTCTAAGAACTTCGAAGAAGGTCCTGGGTCAATGCCAAATCCCCCCGCAAAAGGTCTCTCTCTGAGGTCACGACCTCATTCTGCCTCTTCAGCTCGAGAATCTCCGTATCCTTGGCTGCAACCTCTTCCTGAAGTCGCCCCACCAGGGCATCCCTTTGCCCAATCTGCAAAGACGAATCAAGATAGTGAGCATCAACTTATAAGAATAAAAAGATGAGTTCATGGATGCCGTGTTACCTGCTCAGCAAGGCCAGCCCTTTAGTGGCGCACTCCCTCCAAACTCGCCCGAAGCCCGCTCAACTCCTCCCACTTTCGCGCAGAGGAGGCCTTCGACTCCTTTAGCTCCGAGGTGAGCTTCTCGAGCTCCTTCCCACAGTATGAAAGCTCATCTTGAAGCCTAGAAAAGGTGTGGTCATACATTTTCTTAGCCTGCAACAAAGTAGAGAAGTTAGAAAGTCAAGGGTAAAAATTTGAAGCGCAAATAGTATGTCAAGAGCATCACCTGCTTTTGAAGCCTCTCAGCCTCCTCGAGAGCGATGCGAGCGTCAAGATCCGTGTCCTCGTCGACACCAGCAAAGTAGTCCCCTAGCATATCTCCTCTCTATGAGAGGCCCCCACACCGGCGGTACCCGGGTCTTGGGCATCCCTAATTTCCCCCATTAAAAATGAAGGGCCCAACTTAAAGCCACTTCTGTAAGGGTTTCGTCTCGACCCCGAGAAACTTTAGGTTTAGGCCCTCCGGAATTGCCATCCGAGGTTTCATCGGTACGGACTGTACCATGCCCGACTTGAAGCTCAGGGACTGCGCCCGAACCCTCTTTGAGGGTCTCTTCAGCACGGGTTAGGTCCACATCAGCCCCCGACTCGGCAGCCTTGCGCCCTACAGCTTGTGGAACATCCGCACCCCGTCTCGCCCTTTGTACCAAAGGGAAATCATCATCATCATCACCTTCGTCTTCAGCATGGGGACTTGCCACATCAGCCGAAGTCGATACCGTGGTGTCGGTCCGAGGCCTGCAAACTTTGGATTTTTCAGATTTTGGAGACTCGGCCGACGCCTCCTTCTTCCTCTTCTTACCCTTGCTGGGTTTCGAGATCCCTTCTTCACCATGTGGAGACGGTCTCGTCGACACACCCTCCTCGAGGCCTACATAAGCATAATGTATCAAACTCACCACCACAAAGAATACTCGTAAGGAACCTGGTAAAGAGTGCGATAAAAAGCATACCGTGGTTCTTAGCCTGCCACCGCATTCTGGCCAAATCACGCCAAACACGTTCGTTGTAAGGAAAAATGGAGTCTAATTGTCTGATCCATCCCGAAAGGTTCTGAACCGCGTCGGGGTACCAAACGGTGGATGCATGGTCAAAAGAAGATCATTACAGAAGGGGAAAAAAGGGGCAATAAAACGTGCTCGAGGTAGGGACACGCTTCATGTTCCATTCCTCTGGGAATTGCATCCTATCAGCCGGGATGATGTCCGATGTCCTTACTCTAACAAACCGGCTCATCCATGTCACGACCCAAAAATCCCTCCGAAGGAGTCATGATGGCACCTAGTCTCTAAACTAGGTAAGCCTAATATTCACTGAAATAATCATGACATTCCCTAACTTTAAATTAAATTACTCTGAACAAATTACAATTCCCAAGACCGGTGGTACAAGTCATAAGCCTTTCTAAGAGTAGTTATACAAAATAAATACATCATTGTTCGGAAACAAAAGGAGTATATGGGAATAAGTACAATTGAAGGTGACTCCGAGACCTGCAAACACTACAGCAGGTTTACCTTGAGTCTCCACCGCAACGACCCTCACAGCTACAATCGATCGAATACCTGGATCTGTACACAAAAAAATGTACAGAAGTGTAGTATGAGCACACCACAGCGGTGCCCAATAAGTATCAAGACTAACCTCGGTGGGTTAGTGACGAGGAACAGTCAAGACACCTACTGGTCCAATAAAATGAACAGGATATAATAATAAAATATCAAGATAAAGATAACGAGGTAATATCAATAGCGGAGAGAAATCAAAATACAAACAGTAGGAATAATAAAGGGAGAACACGGGTAGTAACGAACGATAACCAAGTAAATCAGATAACCAAATAAATCAGGTAACCAAAAAAATCAACACTAACATAACAGGAACAAAGACAAGTAAGAATGTATTCAAATAAAGAAGGCAATGCCAACTCAATCAATCACATCATGTCTAATAAACAATCCCGACCATCTCAATCCTCGGTTTCTCATATCGTAATCTTAACTTGCGAACCTTCAGCACACATGGCACCTTGTGCCCTCATATTTTCCATCTCACTTTTATCAACAAAATACACATGCTATACAATACATAATGTCCGTACAAATGCACTCAAGATGTTCAAGAAGTCTCATTTACATAATATAAGTAAATTACAATTTCTAAACTAATTAGGAAAACCAGCGAGAAAAGATGAAGTTGTTTTTAGAAATCATTTGAGTAAAGAAAGTACCCCTTTCAATTAAAATACAACATCATGAATTATTACCTTTAACATGGGAGTTAATAACTTAAAACTTAGTAGAAATCTCTTCTTAAGTAAAATACAACCTCAGAAGGTTTAAGGGAATATAATTGAGAAACTAATTGAATTAAAGATGTAACAATTATTGAAGTTTGAAGTATTGGAATGTATAAATATAAATACGGCGAGGTATTGAAAACACTGTAGGTTCCAACACAAAGGATCACAACAATAAAGGAATTTAAACAGTTAAAATACTTGAATTGATAACAACAAATAAACATAGCAACAGAAAGTGCACGGCATCACCCTTCGTGCTTTAACTCTCAATCCTCACCATCCAATCAATAATAGAAATGTGCACGGCATCGCCCTTCGTGCTTTATCACTCTTCCTCACCATATGAATCATATAAATGTGCACGGCATCACCCTTCGTGCTTTATCTCTCTTTCCTCATCTTTCCTTTCCTTTTCGTTTGTTTCGAGAAATCTATCGATCAATTCCGATTCTTTCTTTTTCTCTTGATTCTTTTCCGATCGAGATGTATAGATCCTGTTCATGGATTAACGAAAATGTGCAAAAGCTCTATTTGCCTCTGCCATTCTATGAGTCTCTTCCTTTTTGCGTATGGCATCGCCACTCCCTTTGGCAGCATCCACTAATTCGGAACTTAATTTGAAAGCCATATTTCGACCCGGACGTTTTCGGGATGCCGCTAATAACCAACGAATGGCAAGTGCTTTTCCTTGTGTGGATCCTATTTCAATGGGAACTTGATGAGTCGATCCACCTACACGTCTTGCTTTTACTGTTATATCGGGAGTTACTCCACGTATTGCTTGACGTAAAACGGATANGCTTCGCAATATGGATCTCAACTTGAGTCAATACTCAACAATGATCAATTACCAAGAGAATATCATAAGTCTTGTCCAACATGAATAATCGTCAATTTAAGCATGAATAGTACATAATAAGGATCACGGAAAAACCAAGAAGCACAATAACCTTAACAAAACAACAAGACATAATAAACACGTGATAACTACACCGGTAACCACAACAACTGGACATGCGACATATTTGCACGAAGTCATAGAGGAACTCACAATCAAGAAGCATCAAAACAATAAGGGAGGCAATCACTTCAATTAAGGCAACAATGGTCAAGTAACAAGTAAGGATTAGAGGAAAGCTAACAACATCATTTGGACCATATATAGGTAAAACAAACAATTAGGGAGCTCAATCATATCGGAAAACTTCTCACTTAATGAATATATATACCTAACAACCCTAAAGGCTAATTTCCCACAAATAAGTCCGAGCACACACTCGTCACCTCGCGTGCACGGAATACAATTAGCACAGAAGACTCAATCCTAAGGGGAAGTGCCCCACACAAGGTTAGGCAAGATACTTACCTCAAGCCGGCCAATTCAATACTCAATTTAGCTTTTCCTTTACCAATTCATCAATGCTCGACTCAATCTAGCCAAAAACGACTTGAATACATTAAACAATGCAAGAGAAAACAATTCCAGTGAACAAAATTATGATTCTTATACAATTTGCAAAAAGTCAACTCCCCGGGCCCGCGCCTCGGAACCCGACAAAATTTACAAAAACCGATCACCCATTCCGGTACGAGTTCACCCATACAAAAGTTATCTAATTCCGATACCATTTGGTCCCTCAAATCACGATTTTTCATTTTAGAAACTTTCTTTCAAAACCAACATTTTCCTCAACTCGAAACACAATTTAAATAATGAAAATGAAGACAAAATCATGGAATATGTTAGATTCTAGGTGAAGAACACTTACCCAATCGAATTTCTTGAAAAACCCACAAGGAAGCTCCCAAAACCGAGGTCTAAAACTCAAAATATAGTGAAAATGGTCTAACCCTCGATTTGAATATTTATATTCTGCCAAGGCATTTAATGAATCGCGGTCGCGGAAAAGGGGATGCAATCGCGAAGAGTAAATCTACCGCCCTGAATCAGTGCTACGCGATCGTGAACAAACTTGTGCGATCGCGAATAAGGAAAATCTGGTGGTCCATGAACTGAGCTACGCGAACGCGAACTAGGAGAAGCGAACGCGGAGAAGGCAGAAATATAACTATGCGATCGCGGACTAGGATATGTGAACACGAAGAAGGAAAAATGTTAGCCACTAAATGGTCCTTGCGATCGCGGCTGTGACTATGCGATCGCATAGAAGGGAAACCAGAAGACTGAACAGCAGTCCAAAATAAGGGGAAAAATACCCGTAGCCCATTCGGAACACACCTGAGGCTCTCGGGACCATGTCTAAAAATACAAACAAGTCATATATCCTAACACGGACTCGCTCGAGGTCTCAAATCATAACAAACAATGCCGAAATGACGAATCACACCATGATTCGGACTTAGGAACTTTCAAATCTTTCAACTTCCAAAACTCGTGCCTAAACCTATCAAATCAACCTAGTATGACGCCAAATTTTGCAAACAAGTCCAAAATGACATAACGGAGCTGTTCCAACTCTTGGAATTGCATTCCGACCCCGATATCACAAAAGTCAACTATGGAAAACTTCTCCATTTTCCAAGCTTCAACTTTTCGAACTTTCGCCGAAACGCCTCAAATTACCCTACGGGCCTCCAAATCTAAATCCGAACGTGCGCCTAAGTCCAAAATCATCATACGAAGCTGCTGACATCATCCAAACCTCATTCCAGAGCCGTTTACTCAAAAGTTCAATTCCGGTCAAATTTTTACCGTTTAAACTTCCAAACCTAGTTTCCTTCTTCCAATTCGACTCCGATTCATCCGGAAACAGATTCCAACCATGCACTCAAGTCGATATACATAATATGAAGCTACTCGTGACCTCAAACTGCCGAACGTACGAAATTGCTCAAAACGACCTGTCGGGTCATTACAATCCACCCCCGGTCCTTGTCCTCATCGATGCTAAAAAAACGTCTTCGCGGATCGAGGATGAAGCTTTATCAAACCTCAGAAGAGACGAGGGCTGTGAAATCTGACCAATGATCGAGGGTGAAGGTCATTCCCTTGACTCGATTGAAGAAATATTGGAGCATGTAAACGATCCTCCAAAAGGAAGGATAGATTTGACCGAGTGTCACTCGATACTCACGACAAAAGTGAAGAATCACCGGATCTATCTTCGGGGAAGAAAGATATACGGGACCTAGAGTGAAGGGGTATGTATATACGCTGGGGAAGCCAGTTTTGTGGTCTACTATGCTTTCCTCAGGATTGGGGATCTCTACTTGCACTGCCTCCCCCCATCGGCAGTCTTCCTTTACCCTCTTCGTGTCAGTCACCACGCTAATGTACCGAAACACGGGCTCGCATCGGCCCGATGTAGAAGGGGGATTTTCGATGGGAAAATCGAAGATCGTATCAAATTGGCCTGGGGTACTTGCTCGATAGTTGGGGGTACTTTTGGTTTTCCCTTGGACGGGCATGACGAAGAAGTGGTGCCCTCTTTTTGAGGTACCGTTCTAGAGGTTCTAGCCATAACTATAAAAAAGTTTTCTAAGAAAGAAAATGAAGAGGCAAGCACAGGAGGGAGATGAATGCAGAAGATGGTGAACTTAGCTCTGGAAACTTGAAAATATTGTTTGAGTGTGAATGACAAACGGTTGAGGTATTTATGGAAGCCGTTTAGGCAACATTTGAGAAGAAAAAGAGTCGAACCAGTAACGGTTCGTGGGCTTCTCGATAGTCGTATTGACAGCAACCCCTGCGCAGTCTTTGAGTCATGGCATTTAATGCTCTGACGGGCTGACGTCATGATGGTAGTGTCGAAGAGGCAAGAATTCAAGACCGTTTCTTATCATTTTCATTCTAAGAAATGTTGGGACTATCTGTATACGGTAAAAATCAGAGAGTCCGATTTTGTGGTTATTATGACACTACATAAGCCCGTCCCTACAAGGATCGAGGCTCAGCTCGAGGTTCGACCCTAAGGGTCCTCGATGTTCGACCTCGGGGTAGTACAAATCGATGGCTATGATGGACAAACGGGAAATTCCAAAGGCACGTGGTTAAAGCTGACTAGGTCTATTAGGCTAGTACAAGCCCGTACCGCGGCATTAAATGGCTGTAACAGCCGCGTATCTTTGTAATAAATGCATCTATACTATGTTGGGATTCCCCCTCATATATAAAGGGGACCCATATCATTTTGTAAGGCACATGATATTCGATACAAGAACAAGAACATTCTCTGCTTCTCCAACTAAAACATATTCTCCCTTGATTTTATTGCTTATATTTATTACATTGCTTACATTTATTGCATTTCATTGATTGTTCTTCATTTATTACTCATCATTGATCATAAAGAGCCCTCATCAAAGCTTTTAGAATTGTTAGTCCTTCATCGGCTATCCACAGCCTAACGCTTTAGCTCGACCTCGAGGCCCAGTATAGGCTAGCTCGAGACCCCGACTCTCGTCCACTCGGTTTGCTTGTCACCCTATCTTCAAGCTCTTATCTTATTTTCTAGTCTCACACTTAGCATCTACTGCCTAACAACTAGCATAAAAATAAATCACGTATTTTTAGAACCACAAAATCAAATCTAATTGTAATTACCATTTTGAAGGTAAATAAGGGCAAGTTGAGCCCTAGAAATATCGGACCTTTTGAGATTCTTGATAGAGTGGGAGAGGTGGCTTAGGCTTGTGTTTCCACCTGGCTTATCAGCAGTTCATCCGGTGTTCCATGTGTCCATGCTCCGGAACTATCACGGCAATTCATCCCACGTGTTAGATTTCAGCTCTGTCCAGTTGGACAAGGATTTGACTTATGAGGAGGAGTCGGTGGCTATTCTAGCCCAACAGGTTTGTTAGTTGAGGTCAAAGAGTTATCCTTCAGTTCGAGTGTAGTGGAGAAGTCAGCCCGTCGAGGCAGCTACTTGGGAGTCCGAGTCGGACATGCGGAGTAGATATCCCCACCTTTTCACCAGTCCAGGTACATTTTTATATCCATTCGAGGACGACCGTTTGCTTTAGAGGTGGAGAATGTGATGCCCCGATAGGTCATCTTATGTTTTTGAACCTGATTTTACGCTTTGAAGCCTTAAGTACCTCATTTTAGCCCTCCTCGATTTGCGTGCATATTCCGACGTGTTTCTGAAAAGCTTTTATGTTAAAAACTAAGAAAATATGAAAATTTTGCGTTTAAATTCATTTGAGTTGACTTCGGTCAACGTATTGAGAAAATGGACCCGGATTCGTATTTTGACGGTCCTAGTGGATTCGTATCGTGATTTGGGACTTGGGCGTATGCCCGGAATCGAATTCGAAAGTCCCTAGCCCGAGTTATCACGCTTTGTTGAAATCTGAAAGATAAAGTCTTAATGACTTTGAAATGTTTGATCAATGTTTGACTTTTTAGTTCGGAATCTGGTATAAGTCCAATACTATATTTATGACTTGTTTGTCAAATTTGGTGAGAAAAAGAGTTGGTTTGACGTGATTCGGACGTCCGGTTGTGAAATTAGAAGTTCATGAGTTTTCTTGAATATTACCTTTGATTTGATGCTAAATTCATAGTTCTAGGTGTTATTTTGGCGATTTGATCGCGCGAGCAAGTTGGCATGATATTTTTAGACTTGAGTGCATAGTTAGTTTAGATCCCCGAGGGCTCGATTGTGTTTCGGATAGGCTACAGAGTGAAAATTTGACCTAAATAATTGCTGGCGTGCTTCAGTTTTTGGTGCAGGCCTCAGACCTCGCACTTGCGAGGTCAGGCTTCGTATTTGCGGCCACTAATGGATTCACATTTGCGAGATACTCTTCACATTTGCGAAGAGTAGCTGGGGCACCTCAAGTTCACATTTGCGAACAAAGCTTCGCATTTGCGTACAAAGCTTCGCATTTGTGAATTGGGTCAAGGGACACAGTGATCGCAATTGCGATCAAAAGGGTCGCATTTGCAGATGTCATTGTTCGCATTTGCGAACAATTCATCGCATTTGTGATGAAAGCGGAGATGTGAAGAGCTCTGCATTTACAATTGATTCTTCGCATTTGCGAACCCCATGTCACAAATGCGACATCTGCAACTGATCAAAATGGGAGTTATACGGGATTTTTGTTCATTCTCCAAATTTTCAAAACAAGAAAACCCTAGAGGCGATTTTTCAAAGAGCTCTTCTCCCCCAAATCATTAGTAAGTGATTCTAATCCATTTTTTTCAATCTTTCAATACTTTTCCTAATATTTCAACCTAAAATATAGTATTTTCATGGTGGAAGGTAGAATTAGGGATTTTTGTGAAATTAGGGATTATACCTCAATTTGAGGTCGGATTCCAAAACAAATTACATAATCGCTCCCGGGGTTGAATGGGTAGTCGAGTTTTGGTTCAAATTTCGGGTTTGGACCAAGCGGGACTGGGAGTTGACTTTTGTTGACCTTTTCAATAATGACCTAAATTGAATTCTTTGCAATCGTGGGTAGTTCCTAAGGCTTAATTTGAAAAGTTTGGTTGGTAATTTTCTAGATTCTATTGGTTCGGAGGCTTGTTTGAAAGGCAAAGCCGTGGTTGAGCTTTGAATTGATCCTTGGAGCGAGGTAAGTGTCGTGGTTAACCTTGACTCAAGGGATTAGGACTTATTTGTCTATTTGCTACATGTTTAGATGTTGGGTACAATGTATATGTGAGGTGACGAGTACTTATGCGTATTGTCGGGTTAAAGCATGCGGGTGAGAATTGTTTCTTGCAATTATTGCTTCCTTTGATCATGTTATCCATGCTTAGACTAGTTATTTGTTAAATTGTTTGTTCTTATCGTGTTTATGGGCTTTTGTGATAATTGAGTATTGATTCCAAGTCGAGATTGGTATTGTGGAACCATTGTTGAAGTAAGGCTTGTACTTGTTGATCATACCTCCCTGTTATTACTTGTTCATTGTTATACGGTAAGGGAGAGTATTAATGCACGAAGGGTGATGTCGTGCCATATTGTGATTGTTAATGCACGATGGGTGATGCCGTGTATGAGAATTAATGCACGAAGGGTGATGCCGTGCTGAATCTATTGATTTATATTGTGAGTGAGAGTAAAAACACGAAGGGTGATGCAGTATCATTGTTCCATTGTGAGGATGAGAGTAAAAGCACGAAGGGTGGTGCCGTGTAATTTCCTTCCTTGTGCTTTATTATTTTTACTGGTTAAAGGCATATTGACTGTTCTCGTTATCATTTTCGTTGTATCTCTCATATCTTGTATCCCCTTAGCATGTCCCCCTCCCGCTAGTACCTGTTTAGTTTTTATTTGTTGCTATCTTGTTCATGCACTGTTATCTGTATAGGTTTATTATGTATGTGTCTTGTCATAGCCTTGTCACTACTTCGTCGAGGTTAGGCTTGACACTTACGAGTACATGCGGTCGGTTGCATTCATACTACTCTCTGTACTTCTTGTGCAGGTTTTGGTACCGGCCCTAGCTGTCCGTGAGTTGGAGCAGCTTGGATTTGCTCATTCGGAGACTCGAAGTAGATCTGCTGGCGTTTGCAGACCTTGAAGTCCCCTTCTATTTTTCTTATTTCACTGTTTCTTTTCTTTCAAACAGTTGTATTTCTTTTAGACTATATTTGTAGTAAATTTTCGAAGCTCGTGAGGTGTGACTCCAGATCCGATTGGTAGTAGATATTATGAGTAATTATGTTATCCCTCACTCAGCTTTAATTTATTTTGGCTAAATCAACTTTAATTGAAATTGAACGAAAATTGACTTAACGGTTCTCTAACGTTGGCTTGCCTTGCGAGTGAAATGTTAGGCGCCATCACAGTCCCGAAGGTGGAAATTTCAGGTCGTGACAATTTTTCTTTCTGGAAAAGTAAAAACTATTAGGGTAATACAATGACTTTCCTTTAAGAGAAGAGTAAAATTCAAATATAGTAAGAAAATTAGGGGCAAAACCCTAACAAAAACTCATCAGAATCACTCATTTTCATGGCGAAAAAAAAAAATATAGAGGACTTTCCTAGAAGAATATAGAGTATATATAGAAAAACAACTGACTTTTAAAAGAACAGTCTCTAACAAACCCTAAACGGAAAGTAAGAAAAAGAGATGGGAAATTTTTTGGGTCTGATTATAATTAATGAGCATATTCTTGTACCTTGCTACGGAAGGTACAAAGTACAATTGAGCAGAGTAGTGGAAACATAAAAATACTGCTGCTATTACTTTTACTGCCGCAGAGTATTATTGGGTATAATTTCTGGTAAGAGTGTATTCCTTGTTTTGGACTTTTCTGTGACTTTTTCTGCCAAATTACTCCCTCTGTCCCAAAAAATGTGGCACAATTTAAATCTGACTATAACTTCAGACTTAGAATCTCTTTTAAATTTTGAAATAAAATTTACATATTTAGAACTACGTAAAAAAAAGTATTATAAATTACGGTAATTGACAATTGAAAATATTTAAAAGATATATAAAAAAATTATTGTCAAAGATATAGTTGTTAATCTCGAAATCCAAAAGGTATCACATCACTCTAGGGGGTGCATTCGATTTATCGATTCGATTTTGACCCTTATCGATAATTACTTATCGATTATCGATTTGTACATATGCTTATCATTATCGTTTCAATAATGTTTCGATTTTTTTGATTTCGATTTATCGATTTTTGGGGCTTATCGATTCGGTTATCGATTACACCAATAAGAAAATTTGCGGGATTCCACGGAAAGTATATCGCTATAAACACACCTAACTAATATGGACCAAAAGAAGCTAAAATAAGACGAACACCGTTTATAACATAAAAATTGTGTCAACAAGCACATGCAACGAAACTAAAGTAAGGGATCAAATGTATGCCACCAACACTCCAACGGTATAAAAAAAAATATACATCATCACGGCTAATTCTATTTTCCATTAATTTGAACTTCATTCCTTTGAGCTTTAAATATGATCATTCCTTAAATGTGGTAGATGAAATAATAGGGTTAGGGACTTAGGGTAAAGGAAAGGATATTATAGAGTAAGGGTAAAAAAAATTTTAAAAAAAATAAAAAAAATTAATTTTTTTTTTTAGTATTACATATCGGTTTATCGATAAACCGATAACCGAAGAGGACAAAATCGAAATCGAAATCGATAAGGAAAATTTCGAAATCAAAATCGAAATCGATAAATCGATAAACCGATATCGATAAACCGATAACAAATAATCGATTCGATTTATCGATAAACCGATTCAAATGCACACCCCTAACATTACTTGGGACAGAGGGAGTATTTTTTTCGTGAAGAGAGTGGTCAAATTTTCAGTCGCGACCTCCCTTCCAAAATTGAATTTTTGGAGTGTGGCATACCCTTAAGACAATTAGGCCTCATTTTTTTTTTTTTAAGATTAAGACGTCTGAATCTGAATACTCATCTGCATATCAAGATGTGTATTAAGATTAAGACATCTGAATCTGAATACACATCTGAATATATTAAGATGTGTATTAAGATCTGAATAAAAAATAATAAAGACTGTTTGATTTTTAACATCTGAATGCATAAAATTTATCAATAAAATATATAATTTTTTAGAATATGATAGTTGTTGTTGGTGGTGGTTAATGGGTGAATACCGACCAGAGGCGGTGGTTGGTGGTAGTGTTGGTTGATGATGGTGGTTCATGCTAGTAGCTAGTAGTGATTGATAGTGGTGGCGATTATGATTGAGGATGGTGATGGTGGTGGTGGTGGTGGGTGGTGATAGTTAATAATGGCGGGTGTTGGTAGTAGTTGTGACTGAGGAAGGTGGTGAGTGGATGGTGGTAGGTTATAATGATGGGCAGTGTCGGCCGTGGTTGTTGATGGTGATGGGGTGGTCAGTTGTGGTAGTTGAGGTGGATGAGTATTGATTGTGGGTGAGAATGATGGTGGTCGAAGTGGTGGGGATAGTGGGTGGTGATGGTCGATAATGGTGGCGGCTATAATTGAGGATGATGGTGGCGTGGTGGTGGTGGAGGTGGCGGTGGTGGGGGAGGTGGTGGTGGTGGTGGCATGGTGGTAGTTGATAATGGTAGGTGGTGGCCGCAGTTAATAGTGAATATGTGATAGCATCTTAATAAAATTAAGTCTCTGTTATAGATCTGAATCATACAGACCTATTCAGACCCATTAAGTGGTTGTGAAGTAAAAAAAACAAACACACTTAATGATTAAGATCTGAATAATTAAGATTCAGACTTTAAAAACAAGCGCACTTAATGTCTGAGATTTAAATAATTAAGATTTAGACCTTCATTAAGTGCAAACAAATGAGTCCTTGATGATATTAATTAAGAAGTAATTTTTCAATATCATCTTGTTGCTCTCTCCATTGCCCTCTTTAATGCTATATTCCTAAAAAATGTAAAATAGTTAAAAAAAAAAGCAGTAACTTATTTCTGCTTACATTTTTCTATTTGTTATATGGACTGTATTGCTTGTTTTGGCTTTTTCTGGATCGGTAAGGATATTTCTCAACAATTTTAATGTCACTATGACAAATCATACATAAACTCTAAGCTAAAAAGTAAAGTAACCACTCTCCATTTCAAATATAAATTAATTTTTGGGGTGTAGCACAACTCTTAAGAAAGTCAATTCATGACATTAGTCAAAAAATAATTTGTGAATAGAATTTATTACCTTTTTACTCTTTTTCAGTTTTCTTAAAACTAGAGATAATGAACGCTGGATGGAAAAAATCATAGAGAGAAGGGTAATTTTAAAAAAAAATTGACTTCGTAAAATTCCTATATTCTGGACCATAGACTAAGTGCTAGAAATTCATTTATTTTGAAATGAAGACAATATATTATAACTTACGCATCTAAAATAGTGAAAAAGATGAAAATGAATTTTTAGAAATTGATATAGAGAGGGAATCAAAGAGACGCCTATGCTGTTGTATTCCATCTTTTTGACCAGCAAAGATATATATATATATATATATATATATATATATATATATATATATATATATATATATATAATTACTTAATATTGTTTGTTACATCAGCATCGATAATAGTAGTCCTAAGGATAATTATATTGCCTAGCTTGGCAAGATTACAACATACTTGAGTAGATAGTTTTTTTCAAAAAATAAACATAGCCAACCCTATCTGCATATAACTTATTTAGAATATAAGTAGATGGCCTATCCAGTAGAAAGTGTTCCTTGCGATTTTCCAGAGCTTCCTTAGCTAGTCCATGAGCAACTTGATTCCCATCTATGAAGTAATGTTGAATTGTTGGCTGCTTCAGCCGATGTATTAACCACCTGCAATAATTGACAGTCATATAATTAGATTCGTTACCTTGTTCTAAAGTTTGTATTACCTCTGTTGAGTCTGTTTCTATGATCAGTGGTGTAAAGCCTTTAGTTAAGTCTATATGAAGACCCTCTTTGAGTGTTTCCAGTTCGGATTGGAGGGGGGATGAAGCTGGACAGTGGTGTTGAAAACCCATAAACCATTGCCCATTACTATCTCTGAATGAGCCTCCCAAACCCATTAAGTTATCTCTCTTTCTGAAAGCACCATCAATGTTGAGCTTAATGAATCCTTTGTGGGGTTTGTGCCATGCAACCGTAAGTGCATGTTTCTGAGCCATTGAAAGCTCTCTTTGGGTTAGTAGTTTATATTCAACAGCTAACATGGTAGAACTTTTGAGGGTGAATTTGAAGGAGGTGTTTTCGACATTGTTTTTATTACGGTTTAACCAAATGTTCCAAATGAAAAAGGAAAATAGGTCTGTCCAAATGACAATTTCTGACAAATTCGGGGTGTTGAGGTCTCTTAGATTTGTTAGCCAATGGGAAGTTTGAGATTACCATGGTTTTTATAGCCTATTAATGCACAAAGATCATGAATGACTGTGCATTCAATAAAGATGTGCTCAATAGATTCTTTGCCTGATTTGCACACTGGACAAATGGGGTCAATGTTAATACCAATGTATTGAAGGTAGGCACGAGTTGGCAGCTTATTGTGGAGACATTTCCATAGAAAAAATTTAATTTTATTCGGGCATTTTAGATCCCAAATCCAGGTAAAATTTGTATTAGTAGGATCTTGTGGGTTTATTAGATTGTAACAATTTTTAGAGTACCAATACTAGTAAGAGCCCAGGTCGGTGTGTCTTTGGGACAAAATTTGGGATAAATAGATAAAATGTTGTTGCTTATGGGTTGTGGGAGTCGGTATTTTTCAAGATCCCATTTGTTGTTAACACAAATATCCCTTATGGTAAGGTTGTTGGCCTCTTTTGTGAGCGGACCTTCAATGGTTAATCTAAGATTTTGATAATTTGGAATCCAATTTGATTGCCAAATGTTCAAGTTGGAATAGGTATTCGGGATCCAGTTAATATCTTTATTACAAACTTTCCAGCCCTATACTACACTTTTCCAAATGAAGGAGGAATATTTTAAATTAGTCGTGTCCCCATACAGGGAAGAGAGGATAGTAACCCAAGGGGAGCGAGTAAATTGAATTAATCTTCAAAAGAGATTTGCTAAGTTAACAATATTTTTATCCCTTGCTGCATGAATTCCTAGGCCTCCATGTTCCTTTGCAGTTGTTAGAGTTTTCCAATTGACGAGGAGAATTTTCTTTTTTGTATTTGTGGTACCCCAGATAAAATTTCTTTAGATCCTATCAATGTGCTTGAGAATGTTAGTGGGTAGAAGGTTGTATTGCATAATATGGATAGGCATACTATTAAGAACCGAGTTTGCTAAAGTTGTTACCCGCTAAATTGAGTAAATTTGATTTCCATAAGGTCAATCTCCTAGTCATGCTATCAAGAACAAATTGATAATCGGACGATTTGGGCTTTTTATTGGTTATTGGGAACCCCAAATACTTTCCAAAAAACTTACTAATTTTAATAGCAAAGAGATTTGCTAGAGATTTTGCGGATGCTGATGGGTAGTTTTGGAGACTACAATTTTGAATTTTTGGTAATTTATCTTCTGCTCCGATAGAGAGCAGTAGTTATTAAGGCAGGAGAGAATAGTACTAGGAGAATTTCTACCAATGTTGCACATTAAGGTAAGGTCGTCCGCATAAAAAAGATGGAATAGAGGGTATTTATTTTTTTCAAATTTGATAGGAGACCATAAATTAATGTCAACCATGTGAGAAATTTGGGTTGATAGCATGTCTATGCAGAGGATGAAAAAATATGGAGACAAGGGATCACCTTGTCTTATACCTTTGCTAGGATTGAAGAAGTTGCTAGTGCTACCATTTACCAAAATGGAGATTCTACTAGTTGTAATACAGTGCATGATAAGTTTTGAGATCTTAGGGGGAAATTTAAAGTGGCAGAGGGTTCTGTGGATAAAAGACCATTCCAAATGATCAAATGCTTTTTCAGGGTCAATTTTTAAAACTATATTTGATTTGAAAGTTTTGTACTTATTCATTCTTAAGATAAGCTCTTGAATAATAATTGCGTTATTACTAGCTTGTCTGCCTTTTAGGAAACTAGCTTGGTAGGGACTGATTATTTTTGCTAGGAAAGGTTTTAATCTATTAGCTATGATCTTGGTCATCCCTTTGTAAATGGTGTTACATATACCTATTGGACGAAATATTTTAAGATTGTTAGCATTAGAAATTTTTGGTATGAGACATAAGTAGGTGTCATTGATGCCTGCTGGCAGAGTGCCCGATTCAAAAGCTTTTAGATAGAGGTCGGTAACCGATGGTTAATCAGATTCCAATATATTTGGAAGAAAAAGGGGTGTAAACCATCGGGACCAGGGAATTTAAAAGGCTTGAATGAGAAAATAGCATCTCTTATTTGTTGAAGACATATGGGATTATCAAGAGATAAATCTATTATTTTATGACTAGTAGTGTCACTTTTGATAGATTTTCAATTTGAGTTATCATGGTTGTGGTAAATATCTCTTGAAAATAGGATTTTGTGTGGTCCATTATTTTTAAGGGGTCGTCAATCCAATTTCCCTCCGAATCTTTAAAGGAACCAATTTTATTAATCCGTCTTTTGTTGGTAGCACTTATGTGGAAAAACTTTGAGTTGCAATCGCCCTCCTTAAGCCAGTGTATTCTAGATCTAAGTTTCCAGTATTTTTAAGGCTGTTGTATTCCTTCTATGGGTGCGGTTATTTATCACCGAATTAAATTTCACAATGACCAATTACTTGTGTCTTTGGAGAAGAAAGTAATTCCAAATTCATTGTACTTCTAAGCTGGATAAAATACTCCCTACATTAAAATATACTTCTTTTCTCCGAATTTATGTGACAGGATTTGAATTTTGAGAGTCAAATAAGAAAATCTCTGAACTGTAATTTATTTATTTTATCCTTTAAATATTTTAAATTTTTAGTTATTGTGACTTACCTTTTATGTAGCTTTTAAATATGTAAATCATTTTTGAAAAAAGTTGAAGATTGTATGTCCGAAGTCACAGTCAAAATAAACATATTTGAGTCTTGTAACCCGAACTATATCACATAATGTAGCAAATGATGATGATATTGTTGACGGCCGATTTTGGCCCTCCTTTTCCCTAATCAATTTTTCTGTGCTTCCTAATTCTTAATAATTTACTAAATATATTTGACATATTTTTATATAAAATATTTGTTATATTTTTCTAGTCTCAGGATTTTTTGAATGAAAATATAATTATTAGTCTTAACATAATTAAGCATATTATATTTATTATAATTTTATTGATCATATTTTAGTTAATTAATCACCATCACTTTTATTATTTAATACTAATACATCTTAATTATTAATATAGGAATTAACTGCTAAATATAATTTATTTCTCTATTTTTTAGCTATATAAATGCATACATTTGTATTAATTATTAATTTTTATAATTCTAAAACGTAAAATATTTTATTAGAAATTAGTAGAATTATGGAAGCATAACAACAACAACAACAAACCCAGTATGTTCCCACCAGGTGGGGTCTGATTATGGAAGCATAACAAAATTAATTTAAAGTGAAAAAGGACTTTTTAATGCAAATTGTGCCATAGCATGTGAGGAACATGATAGTGAAAGAGAGAAGAAATGAAATTAGTATATGGCGGCTTACCTTTGTACACAAATGACTTGTAAATTGACTAGTATAACCAACATGAAGGAGAGGCGAACTGCTATGACCAGTAAGGACTTTAGAGACACCATTCATACTATTACCACGAACACAGAGACGAGAAATAGAAAAAATCTAAATGTTACTCAAAAGAGGCCAATCCTTAAAGGAAGTTTTACATCCTATAGCTAAATAATGCACCCTATTCATTGTAAATCAAAACACTTTTAAAATATTATTATTATAACAACTTTTTATATTTTATAGCAAAGTACGAATATATACAACTGATCCCTCAACCCTCTGTAACGACCCGACCGGTCGTTTTAAGAATTAACGCCCGATTCCCTATTAACTGCATTCCCCGTGTTTGTTTCTGCTATTGTGAGTTGCCGGGAGGTTTCAATTTGAGTTTCGGAGCGTTTTGGGACACTTAGTCCCTAAATGAGACTTTAAGACTTAGAATTTAGACTGTAGTCGGAGCAGTGTGAAGACGGCCTCAGAATGGAATTCCATTGGTTCAGTTAGCTCCGTTGGGTGATTTCGGATTTAGGAGTGTGTTCGGATTGTGTTTTGGAGGTCTGTAGCTTATTTAGGCTTGAAATGCCGAAAAGTTGAATTTTTGAAGTTTCCGGTTCGATAGTGAGATTTTGATATCGGGGTCGGAATGGAATTCTGGAAGTTGGAGTATCTCCGTAGTGTTGAATGTGACGTGCTTGCAAAATTTCAGGTCATTCGGACGAGGTTTTATAGACTTTTTGATCGAAAGCGTAATTTGAGAGTTTTTAGAATTCTTAGGCTTGAATCCGATGTGATTTTGGTGCTTTGCTGTTGGTTTGAGCGTTCCGAAGGTTGGAACAAGTTTGAATGATATTTTAGGATTGGTTGGCATGTTTGGTTGAGGTCCCGGGGGCCTCGGGTGTGTTTCGGGTGGTTAAACGGATCATTTCATGTTGGAAAAAGTTGCAGATTTTATTTCAGGCCTGCTGCAGACGTTTTGTTCTTCGCGATCGCGTAGGCTTATCTGAGGGAAGGGGCAGAGTTGTTCTACGTGATCGCGTGAGACATGGTGCGATCGCGTGGGTCTGTGTGGTATAGCTTCGCGATCGCGTGGGCATTGTTGCGATCGCATGAGTCTGAATGTTATAGCTTCGCAATCGCGTGTCGCGTGTCGCGATCGCATAAGGTAAGTTGAGGGCAGTCCATTTTTTGTGCTTAGCGATCACGAGGCTAGTTCCGCAATCGCGATGAAGGAAATAACTGGGCAGAATGTTTAAGTTCAAAATCGGGGTTTTGAGTTCATATCACAAAATTGACATTGGGAGCTCGGTAGGAGATGAATTTTGGAGAGATTTTCGGAGGGAGTTTGCGGGTAATGATTCTTAACTCCTTTTAGCTTGTAACCCATTAATCTAAACATGAATTCATCATCTAATTTCGGACTTGGGGTGAGAAATTGAGGAAAAATTTGGAAAAGTTCTTAGACCTAAATTTCGAGTTTTGATTGGGAATTTGACATTGGATTTGGATAATTTTGGTATGGTTAGACTCGTGAGAGTATGAATATTCTTAAAATGTAAATTTTACCCGATTCCGAGATGTGGGCCGGAGGGCGTTTTGGTCATTTTACCTAATTTCGCGTATTAGCTTAGAATTTATTTGTAGAATCAATTACTTGAAGTGTTATTTACATTATGCAATTGAATTGAATAGATTTGGGCCATTTGGAGTCGAGTACTCGTGGCAAGAGCGTGGTTTCGGGTCGATTTTGAGCCGGTTCGAGGTAAGTGGCTTGCCTAACCTTGTGTGGGGGAAACTCCCCTTAGGATTTGGTTTGTTGATAATTGAAATGCCTCGTACGTGAGGTGACGAGTGCGTACTTGTGCTAATTGTTGAAAATCCATTTTCTTTAAGTAACTATAACTGTGCTTTCCTTTTTCCTGTTCATACCGTGTGTAATTTAAGCCTGCTATTAGCCTAGGGAAGCATGTTTAGTTGACTTAATTGCCTTACTTTCTCAATTTGCCTTATTTGGACTATGTGCAGCAAGCTAGGCTAGAAATACCTGTTTTACTTTTGGTATGGAAATTTGAACTGAATTGAGTATTCTTTTGTGTTGCTACTGTGTGCTTACTTTGGGACTACGGGACGGTATCTTGGGAGATCCCCCCTGTATGTTTACTTTGGTACTACGGAATTGTATTCCGGGAGATCCCCCTGCACTTTTATATTAGAACTACGGGACTGCACCCGGTAGATTCCCCCAGTACTGGATATTTACATTTGGGACTACGGATCGGGACTCCGGTAGATCCCCGTGCATTATGAGTTGGACTACGGGACTGCACTCGGGAGATCCACTGGATATTTATATTGAGGGACTACAGGACGGTATCCTGGGAGATCCCCCGATTGTTATCTCTTCGTTGAGCTGTATTTATTTTCGTGATTATTTTGTCTCTGTTTAATTTAGTCGTAGAGACTAGGTGCCGTCACGATAGTTCACGGAGGGCGAACTGGGGTCGTGAAGTGCCTAGCCTAACCTCGGTCGGGTAGTAACGAGGAAGGTCAGGGCCCTAATGAGGTTAAAGGAAATACAAGATATAACAGTGTAGAATAAGACAGTATACTTAAGTACAACAGTAACAAGTAACACCAGATAGAAGAACAATAGCAACTTTAACAGAGACAAAATAATCGCGAAAATAAATACATCTCAACGCAGAGATAACAACCGGTGGATCTCCCAGGATACCGTCCTATAGTCCCCAAATATAAATATCCAGTGGATCTCCCGGGTGCAGTCCCGTAGTCCAACTCATAATGCGCGGGGATCTACTGGAGTCCCGATCCGTAGTCCCAAATGTAAATATCCAGTACTGGGGGAATCTACCGGGTGCAGTCCCGTAGTTCCAATATAAAAGTGCAGGGGGATCTCCCGAAATACAATTCCATAGTCCCAAAGTAAACATACAGGGGGGATCTCCCAGGATATAGTCCCGTAGTCCCAAAGAAAGCACACAGCAGCAACACAAAAGAATACTCAATTCAATTCAAATTTCCATACCAAAGTAAAACAGGTATTTCTAGCCTTGCAAGCTGCACATAGTCCAAATAAGGCAAATTGAGCAAGTAAGGCAATTAAGTCAACTAAACATGCTTTCCTTGGCTAATAGCAGGCTTAAATTACACACAGTATAAACAGGAAAAAGGAAATCACAGTTATAGTTACTTAAATAAAATGGATTTTCAACAATTAGCACAAGTACGCACTCGTCACCTCACGTACGAGACATTTCTAGAGTTAGAGCTTATTATGTAATCTTTTAGCTTGTGATTCATGGGGTTCCGGATTTTGGGAGTGTTAGATTGAGATTCTTGTACTGTTATATGCCAGGCGGCATCTTAAACACTGTTTAACTTTGTTATCTCGGTTTTTAATTACCTTCTTTCCGCAATTATTTCTTTTTGCGCATTTGATAGGCTTACCTAGTCGTAAAGTCTAGGTGTCGTCACGATAGTTCACGGAGGGCGAATTGGGATCGTGACACCCTCTCTCTTCTCCCTCAATTCTCTCTCCCTCTTCCCTCTCTTTTCGGCAAAGCCACCGTCTTCTCTCTCTCTTTTCCCTCCCTCCAACGAACCTTTTTCTCTTCTTTGCTATTGAGTCACATACAATGACACAAATATATTGTATTCTGTACGAATACACTCAAAAATATTTTATTATGTACAAATACATTGTATTTTTGCATGTATTTATGTATCTGAAGATTGTTTTTATGGCAGATCCCTGTATTTTTTAATTTTTGTTGTTTGAATAGAACCGAATATCACTATTTTTGTAATTATTTATTGTTTAACTATAGTCGAATTGAATACGATAAAATTGAATATAATATAAAGTAGTTAAGAATGAATATAACTGAATTGAATACAATGTATATATCCGAATTGAATAGAACCGTAACACCCTGTTTTCTTTATTTTTTGTTGTTTGAATACAACTGAATTCAATATAGTGAAATTGAATGCAATTCAATATTGCGCTTTCCGTTATTAGATAGTTGTAATCCCTATTTTTAGGCGAATTACCTCATTTTATTTATAAATACAGTCGCCCGAATATATGGATTACACAATTAAACGACTGTAATCCCTATTTTTTCCGGCGGATTACCTCACTTTATTTATANTGAACTACTGTTGAGCTGAGCATTATTGTTTCTTTACTATTGCCCGAGGGGCTTATGATTATTTTTGGACTGATTGAGGCCGAGGGCCATATGTGAGGATATACTGAGTGATGTGAGGAGGCTTTCAGGCCTCGAGTGCATTGTGAGGAGGCTTTCAGGCCTCGAGTGTATTGTGAGCAGGCTTTCAGGCCTCGTATTGATATTGTTCAGGCTTTCAGGCCTTGTTGATAGCGCTTGGGCTGTAGGAGCCCCTCCGGAGTCTGCACACCCACAGTGAGCACGGGTACCCATCTAGAGTGATTAAATATTGAACAGTGGTAACAATGACACTGTTATATGTGTTTGGTCAGGTAACAATGACTGACCAGTCAGGTAACAATGACTGACCAGTGGTAACAATGGCACTGTAATACGCTTTTGGTCAGGTAACAATGGCTGACCATACTTGTTTTATTGATTGTTTTCAAAAAGATTTTTCTTCCTATATTTCACTGGCTTCTACTGTTTATCTGATGTTGCTGCTTGAGATAGCATTATTTGTGCCCTTGTGGGATTTTATGTTCTCAGTCGTTATTTAATTTTATTACTCACTGGGTCGGAGTACTCACATTACTTCCTGCACCATGTGTGCAGAGAAAGGCACTGCTGAGTTCGTACCTGAGCGCTGATTTCCTTCCAGACCAGGCGGACTAGGAGAGACGAGGTAGTTGTCGACGTCCACAACCCCGTTCTTCCTTATCTTCTGCATATTTTATTCATCTTCAGACTATGTTTCCAGACTTGTAGTATTTTTATCAACTCTGTAGTAGCTCGTGACTTGTGACACCTCGATCATCGGGCTGAGTTTGGGATGGTTTTCCCCGTTATGTTACGTTTATTTCCGTACTTGTGATTAATCAGTATCCATGGTTTAAACATGTTATGCTAAGAAATTGTCAAAAGCAGTGTTGATTGTTCTGGTGGCTGGCCTTGTCTTCACGAGAGGCGCCATCACGACCGGGCGGGAATTGGGTCGTGACAATACAGTAGCAAAAATAGGCGTGAATCAGGAAAGTCCAGCTAATCAGTTGTTGTTCGAGTGTATTCGACTGTATTCATGGAGTGAAACATGGGATTACAGCTGGACAGATTATTGTATTCGACTGTATTCACGGCATGAAATAGGGGATTACACTGTTTTTAAAAGGGAAGTGAATCAATTAACATAATAGACTCCTAATATAACTCAACAAACTCAATTATAACACACAAATTTTGTATTTTCAGTTGTAAAAAAGATTCTCAACCGAAAAATACCCCAAAAATATAGCAATCTTCAGAGAAATTATATAATACATTTGAATACATAAATTATATTAATTAAAAAGAACTTATGAATACATTCATGGCATATAGCGAGACAGTGAATACAATGAAATACAGAGAATACAGCGGGATACATTGAAATACAATGAGAAAAAAAGACAATGAATACAATGAAATACATGGAATACAACGAGATACATTGAATTACAATGAAAAAAAAGACAATGAATACAATGAAATACATGAAAATACATTGACATATTAACAGAAAATCATCCTACAACATCCATATCTCAATTTTTTCAATTGGCAGGGACGGTATTCACGAGGCTAGTGGAGCCAGCTTATACAGCAGTGAGGAATGTTTAGGAGGAGAATGGGAAGGAAAATGACAGTGACAAGCCTTGGCGGATTCGACACTTGCTACACAGTCCCCATTACAATTCCAACAATAACGCTGATGTTTGCGGGCATGAACGTGACGCTGCCGCAAGACAACTTCTTGATCCGTAGCAGTTCAAGCAGTACCACTCTTTTATTTCAACATCGCCTACTCCAGTACCATCAGAAGCCTCCCCCATCTTCCACCACCTAACCCCATTTATTTGACACACATTGCTGTCGTAAACAACCAACTGCCGAAAAATTTCACTAAACACCAAATCCAACAATATAAAAAAGAAAACTTCATTAACGTTTGAAAGAAATTCAATTAAAGAAAGGAAGAAAAGAAAAGAAAGAAAGAAAGTGAATAGTACCGAATAGAGATAAAGAAAAAGAACTAGACAGAGAAGAGAAAGAAGCAGCCACCGACTTACCCCACGATCGATTCCGATTATGCACTATTTCCATTGATGAAGCCGAGGGTATTTTTTTTTAGGAGGAGATCGGAAATTTTAATGGGATGGGGGAAGAGAATGGGATGTATCAAAGTAGAGAGAGAAGGAAAATAGTGTAACTGATTAGCATATTTAGTGGCTTAAGGCTAGGAGGTAACCAAAATTAACTATTTTGGTATAAACCTTAAAAGGTATCTATAGAATATAATTATTTTAAATGGTATTTATTTAAAATAAATAAGGTGTTAATCTTTGTTATAGGAAGTAAAAATTCCTTTAATTGACCCAAAAAGAAAAAACCCAAACCAAACAGGCTCACAAAATAGCCTAAATCGGAGGCCCATACCAACTAGCCCACCTACTTTACTGTCACTTCCATGTCAGAACCACCTAGGCTCCATGCCAATGCCATGTAAGTGCCAAACGGTCACATACACACAACTAGTACACACCCATACATATCAAGGCACACACTTTCTCATTCCCTCACACGCAGCGGGTACCGGACACCAGGTGGGAAACAAAAAAAAAAGCCCCCAGTCCACGTGTCACCAACTGAGCTGAGAATTTTAAATCAACAGTCAAGATTAATTCTCACATTTTCTGGAGAATTCCAATTAAATCAACACTTATTTCATTTCCTTTTATTATTTTCTTTATCTTAAAACTTAATCTCAGCCATAGATTCATCTAATCTAATGGCCAGAATTCTCCTTTTGCACAAAAAATCTTTACAACCCTAATTGACTAGAATTTCATCTGCTTCTCTCCCTTCTCTCTCTGCAGTGCCTCCTTCTCCAATGTTTTACCATTTCTATGCAATTTTCAGAATAGATTCAATAATAAGAATAGGAACTTGTTGCTGTAATTTAAAGAGGATTTGTTAAACTGAGTGAAGGTTTAGCTCAAATGCTGAAAAGAAGCATGTTCTGTGGAAGTTTAAGTACAATGACAAGAAAACATGACTCTAGGAATATTGAAATTTAGATATTCTTGTGCAAAGGAAAATATATGCACGTCAATATGTTAATTTAAAGATCTTGTGGAGTTGTTTTCTTTAATGATTCATTAAGTTAGAGTACAGATGGTTATGCATACATGCTCCTATTATGAACGGAAAAGGGCTTAAAGTACCCATATCGTATGGTAAATGGTTTATAAAAGCTTCCCTTCCATCTATCCGTCTGAAAATATATAGGACGTTAATTCTATTTTTAAATTTACCCCCGCGACTAACGGAACTCTATGTGGGCATCTCATTAAATGATGTGGCGCTATTTCATTTGTCCACGTGGCTCAGTAGGGCTGACATTGTATTTGGGTATTTTTTGACTCATTAAACCAGTCTGACCCATTCCTTTTACCTTGTACCCACTCTTTTAACCCTATACCCACATATTTTACTTGACTTCTTCCCCAATTTTGAACCTAGGTCATCAGGTTGCTTACCCGATTCTTCCCCAAAATTTCTCTTTTACAACTAATTAAATCTTGTCTTTTTCCTACGAATATTGTAAAAGTTCCGCCTTTATTCAATAACAAAAAGTTCAAATGTTTGAAAATTCTATCTCTTCTGGTTCGTCGCGTCATTGTGGTTGTGGTTTAGCTGCAAATTATTTTGTGGAGAAGACTCATTTGAACGGTGGTCGTCGATTCTACAAATGTCCTCGTTTCGATGTGGAAGCTTCATGTGGTTTGTGGGAATGGCGGGATGAAGAGATGCCACCACATGTGACGATGTTAATCCATAACTTGAATACTTCACTAAAGTCAGTGGAAGTTGAAAGAAATTATCTGAAGAAGATGGTGGCTAACTTGGAAGATGTTGTTTCTGCTGAAAGACTAAAAATGGAGAAAATAATGGAAGAGGTCGAGGGAATTAATTCAGCGAAATTAGAGAAGGTCGCTAGGATGGAGGATAAACTACAAAACATGAAGTTGTTTATTATGTTTTTTTGAGTTGTCTTTGTGTTGGTGCTAGTTTTCAAGATGATATAGTGTAGTTATGTTATGTTGCAGATGTTTGAAGTTCATGTATTAGGTTCAGATGAAGTTTTAAGTTAAACTAAAAAAAATGAAATACAAAGTTTGCAGGTGTTTATGTATTTTTAGCCCAAGAACATGTGAAGTTTTGAAGAATGACAAAAGAACTCAGTCATGGACCAGGTCCATCTTGTGAAGCATAGTCATGATCAATCTATGCATGTGAGATGCACGTGAAGGAGATAAGTCCTACTGAACAAGCAGCAATATCTCCTGATCTGATCGAAAAGGTTGCATATTAGATAAGGGGAAAAAGTCTCCTTATATGAAGAGAACACAATCGAGGATGAAGATAGTGTTAGAGTTTGAGATCATCATGAACTCTTCTACGATAGAGGAGCAACAATTGAGTCCCAATCAAGCTCTGATTACTAACCTATTAAATATCACTGTTGTTCTCTTTTACAGGTAATGCGCATACGCAGAAGTTAAACTAAATTGAGAGCAAAAGAGCAAGGCGATTTTGCAAGCAACTTATGTGTGATTTGAGTGTGCATTCCTGAAGCTACTTGAACGAGATAAAAGAACCAGTTACATTGTGTCTATCTTTTATTCTAGTTCAATTGTAGTGGGTGATTTAAAATTGTACCTTTCAGCTTTCATAGAAGCAATTATATTAGGTACCTAGAGTGTTCAAGTTATAGCTAACTTGAAGTTGTCGCAACAGTTGAGGCTGTGTGCCACAACGGGATTAGAGTAAATCCTTAGGTTTACAAAGAGTTTTTGTAAATGCTGTTTTGGCTCAGTGATTTTAGTGAAAGTTTGGGAAAATCCTACTGAGTAGTAGGTCGTGGTTTTTTCATCTTTTGAGCCAGGTATTTTCCACGTAAAAATCTCCGTGTCCTTTATTTTCTGTATTATTATTTCGCAAACAGTAGTAGTTGGAACACCTAGAAGAACCAGGTCCTTCCATAAACAACTTAAGCGAAAATTGGGTAACACACAAATCACCCCCCCTCTTGTGTGGTATTGACGCTTAAAACATCAATTGGTATCAGAGCGGGTTATCCTTGAAGAGGCTAACATCTTAGGATAAGATCAAAATGAGTGCACCACCTGGAAACTGGGAAGGGCAATCCACTGCTAGGCCTCCACTCTTTAATGGTCAGTACTATTCTTGGTGGAAGAACAGGATGAGAGATCACATCATAGGAGAAGACTATGAACTCTGGGACATAGTCACTGATGGTCCTCTAGCAACTACAAAGAAGAATGCTGAAGGTGTGGATGTGCCAAAGACAAGAGCTGACTGCATATGTCTGCTGAACTGCTGAAGATCTGAAGAAATGGGAGAAGAATGCCAAGACAAAGAAATAGCTTGTGTGTGGACTGGGTCCAGACGAGTACAGCAGGATTCAAAGCTGTACTACTGCAAAGGAAATATGGGACACTTTACAAGTGGCTCATGAAGGAACTTCTCAAGTAAAGAGATCAAGAGGACACGTGACTATATCTCAANACTTGCCAGGTTGAACACGACGAGGAGCTCTGTTGCCGGAATAGTACTTATGGTTAATTTGTGGAAAAGTGCGGTCCGCATACTAAATGTGAGGCCGCACAACATGGTCGTACTGAGGAGAATTCAAAAAGTTCAAAGAATGTGCAAAACGACCAAGTGTGAAACCTTGCCAAAAGTGTAGCTGTGAAAGAAAAGAGTAGCCGCAGAAGTTGAAGTTTGATAAGTAGGGATTTTGACTACTTATTTGCACCCTTTTACTTGCGTTTTAGCTCCAAATTTCTTCAAGGTATTCCCAGAACTGATAAAATTTACTTGCTTGCAGGATTATTGATAATTGAGCCAAAGAGATGAAAATCAAATTAGGAAGGAGTAATTTTGGACAAGGGCGAAAATAAAGCGAAAAAGACAAAGTGCGGACCGCATAATATTGTGTGCGGCCACAGACTATGAGGACTCTTTTGTCAGATTTTCTATGCGAAGTACGTACTGAACAATTTTAGTGCGGCCACAGACGAAGTTTAGAGAGATGTGATTTTGGTCCATGAAGAAGTGCGGACCGCACCACTATTGTACGGCCGCAAAATCAAAAGTGCGGCCGCACTCTGAAATGTGTGGCCCGCAGAAGCCTTCCATGTCAAAGCTCAAACTCAAGAGTCCGACCGAACTCATAATTGTGCGGTCCGCAGAATTCGAAGAAGCGCGGCCGCAACCCAGAATTGTGCGATCGCAAAAGTCCATCCTGTCAAGCCAACACCAAAGTGCGTACGGCATACAGAATTGTGCGGCCATGAAGCCTCAACAGGGGCAATTTGTCCGATAATTTCAGCTGGGTATCAATTGTTCCTTTTTGTCAAACTTAGGTTAAGTTTTGACATCTGAAATAGATAGTCAGTTTTTTCCTTACTGCTTTGGGTAACTTGTAAGAGTTTAGCATTTTAACATTGGATTTTCTTCCCTTTTTCATTTATTAAGAGTTTAATCTTTTTTTCTTTAGCTTCTTCAATTTCCTCTATGAGTAGCTAATTTCATAGCTAGGGTTGTGACCCAACCCTAGTGTGCGTACCTAATGGATGTTTAATTTAGGGCTTGTTTGTGATTGATTTAGTAAGAAAACTTAGGAAAAATGAAGGATGAGTTGTACAGGAAGGATGAGCAGATAAGAGTCTTAAAAGAAGATCTAGGGAAGGTAAAACATGAACTAGACAGAACTTGCAAATGGAACAAGGCTTCTGATGCACATTCCTGGCTACAAGAACAACATAGTAGCAACAAAAGAGGATTTGGCTATGGGACTCAAGCACCTAAGTGGGATCCTAAAAGCAAGTACCTCACTCATCCTGAGAACAAATTCTGCACACACTGTGGGAAGACTGGCCATTACAAAAATGAATGTAATGCAAAAGAAAAGGCCAGTCAAAAGAACAAAGCTTTTGTTCAAAAGAAAAATAGGCTGCCTGGGTGGGCTAAAAGGAATTTGATTTATCCCTTTGCCTATAGAAAGGGACCCAAACTAGTTTGGGTTCCTAAGACTAACCCTTGATTTCTTTTTGCAGGTCCAAGTGAAGGGAAGTAGCCAAATATGGTACATGGATAGTGGCTGCTCAAAACATATAATTGGAAGTAAGAACCAGTTCCTTTCACTTGAGGACTTAAAGTGAGATAATGTCTCCTTTGGAAATGGGAAGAAATGTGAGATTATTGGGGTTGGAAAGGTAGGTAAGACAGACTCACACTCCATTGAGAATGTCTACTTGATAGATGGATTGAAATACAACCTGATCAGTGTGTCACAACTGTGTGACAGAGGTAACCTTGTAGCATTCACCTCTATCAAATGCTTTGTGATTAACCTTACCACTGACAAGATTGTTTTGCAGGGAAAAAGAGTTAACAATATTTACATTGTGTAGATTTGTCTACTCTTTCAGAAAATGAACTCACCTGCCTAAGTGTGTTAGATAATGATCCCCTCTTGTGGCACAAAAGACTTGGTCATGCTAGTCTGAATCAGCTAAACAAATTAGTCTCTAAGAACTTGGTGATAGGGTTACCTAACATCAAGTTCAAGGAAGACAAAGTCTGTGAGGCCTGTGCAAGGGGGAAGCAGGTAAGATCATCCTTCAAACTAAGAAAATGGTAAGCACAACCAAGACGTTGGAACTGGTTCATATGGATCTCTGTGGTCCAATGAGAACCTTGAGCAGAGGTGGAAAGAAATATGTGATGGTACTTGTTGATGATTATTCTAGATTTACCTGGGTACTATTTTTAACATCTATAGATGAAGCATTTGACATGTTTACTGCTTTTGTTAGAAAAACTCAGAAACAACTAGGTAATCAACTTGCATCCATTAGGTCTGATCATGGAACTGAATTTGAAAATGCTAAGTTTGTTGAATTCTGTCATGAGCATGGTATAGATCATAACTTCTCTGCTCCTAGGACTCCTCAACAAAATGGAGTAGTTGAAAGAAAGAACAGAACTCTTGAAGATATGGCTAGGACTATGCTTCTTTCTAGTAAACTACCCCACAACTTCTGGGCAGAGGCTGTAAACACTGCATGTTACATTATCAATAGATGCATGACTAGACCTCTTGTAGAGAAGA
>NW_017671227.1:291389-331934 GCF_001879085.1 Nicotiana attenuata
TATCGTAATCGTTGCAATTGATGTTCGATCCCGAAGAGAAGGAAAAGATCTTCGGAAAGTGGGTTTTATGATCCGATAAAGAATCAAACTTATTTAAATGTTCCTGCTATTTTATATTTCCTTGTAAAAACGGGGCTCAACCTACAGGAACTGTTCAGGATAGTTTTAAAGAAGGCGGAGGTTTTTAGGAACTTCGTCCTAATCAATCCTAATCATAAAAATGTTGTTGAGGCTTTGCAGGATGCAGATTGGGTGAATGTAATGCAAGATGAACTCAATCAGTTCGAGAGAAGTCAAGTTTGGCATCTAGTTCCAAGACCCAAGGATAGATCAGTTATTGGCACAAAATGGGTCTTCAGAAACAAACTTGATGAAGATCGAATAGTTACAAGAAACAAGGCAAGACTGGTGGTCCAAGGTTACAGCCAAGAGGAGGGTATAGATTATGATAAGACTTTTGCTCCAGTTGCAAGACTAGAGGCAATAAGACTCCTCATAGCCTTTGCAGCACACATGGAATTCACTCTCCATCAGATGGATGTCAAAAGTGCCTTCCTGAATGGCTACCTGAAAGAAGAAGTGTTTGTGAAACAACCTCCAGGGTTTGAGAGCAAGGAATGTCCTGAGCATGTGTACAAATTGGACAAGGCTCTCTATGGACTCAAGCAGGCTCCTAGAGCATGGTATGAACGACTGTCCAAATTTCTGCTTGAACATGGCTACAAAAGAGGTAAAATTGACAGTACCCTATTCTTAAGGGAAAAAGGTAAGGATCTCCTTGTGGTACAAATATATGTTGATGACATAATCTTTGGGCCACCACTGATAAACTAAGTAAGGATTTTGCAAAATTAATGGGGGGTGAGTTTGAAATGAGTATGAACTTTTTCTTAGGCTTACAGATCAAACAAAGCCCAAATGGAACCATGATCCATCAGCAGAAGTATGCAAAAGAGCTGATCAAAAAGTTTAAAATGGATGAATCAAAGGAAATAGACACCCTCATTGCAACTGCCACTAAATTAGACATTGATGAACCTGGTTCATCAGTTGATCAGAAGTTGTATAGGGGTATGATAGGTTCACTCTCGTATCTTACTGCCAGCAGACCTGACATCATTTTTAGTGTAGGGCTTTGTACTCGCTTCCAGGCTAATCCAAAAGAGTCTCACTTGAGTGCTGTCAAGAGGATACTAAGATATTTGAAAAGCACCACTGATCTGTGTCTTTGGTATCCCAAATGTAGTAATTTCAACCTAGTAGGATATGCTGATGCTGATTATGCAGGTTTCCTTGTGGATAGGAAAAGCACCTCAGGTATGGCTCACTTTCTTGGTTCATGTCTTGTATCATGGGCCACTAAAAAGCAAAATTCAGTGGCCTTATCCACTGCTGAGGCTGAGTATGTTGCTGCTGCCTCTAGTTGTGCTCAATTGCTATGGATCAAACAGCAGCTGGTAGATTTTGGCATTGAAGTTGGTTGCATTCCTATATTCTGTGATAATACTAGTGCTATAAGTATGACAAAGAACCCTGTTCATCATAAGAGGACTAAGCACATAGATGTTAGACACCACTTCTTGAGAGATAACTATGAGAAAGGATTAATCTCCATAGAATTTCGTGTTATTGATAAACAAATTGCTGACATCTTCACTAAAGCACTGAGCAGAGAAAACTTTGAGAGGAACATGCTGGAATTAGGGATGATTAAGATCACCTAATAGGTCCAGCTCAGAATGCACAATGAAATTTTTTTTTGGCTAGGAACTCTAAACTTGTGTAAATATCGAGATTAATTCTTACTCAGCTTCATACTTTAATTAGTATACTCCCGTGACATGTGTTTATATGACTCACTGATCTCTTACAAAATTTTCTCTATTATGGCATTTGAGGCATGTTCAAGGGACTTCTAATTGAAGAACCTGGTTTATCAGTATGGGTTCATATGAAAGCTAAGGTATGTTTTCTATACTCTGCACAATTACAAAGATTAATATTTCAATCATGAGCAGAAGTTCTCTAATTGTTCAATTCCTAGAAAATTCTACCCGTTAGCATTGAACCAGTTCCGTTTGCCTAGAACTCTAAACCGAAAATTTTGCCTAAAATCTAGGGGAGATAAACCGATCATTCAAAATTTGAAGTTCAGGTTGATTAGACCTCTAATTGACCACTGCTAAAAGCTGCCGTTACCTATTAAATGTGTATTTCTCTTTAAATACACATCATTTCTCCTGCCATCTTCATAATTCCAAATCGTCAAAAATTCTTTTTCACCTTCACTTGCCCTCTTCTCCAAATAATTCCCAAATTCTCTCAAGAAACCAACGATCATGACCAACCCACAAGACAATCCTGGAACTCCACCACCACCATCTCCCTCAAATTCATCCTCAACTACTCCACCCAGTGCATCTCCAAAAACTAGACAACGAAGGGTGAAAATGCGTGCTCGAAAGACTGTAGCGTTTGAGGATCTGAGGAAGGCATTAAATGAGAGGTTGAAAGCAAGCCAAGCTCAAAACTCCGACTCCAGCTCTGATTCTGAATCCTATCAATCTGCTACTGAGGGGGAAGGGCATGGGTCTTCTGACTCTGAAAAGACTCAAGAATCTCCTAAGGTACGTTCATCTGTGACTGAAAACCTAGAGACTAGGTTTGTTCTGGTTGGAACCATTAGGGATGTTGAATTGCCTGAGGTACGAAGGAGTGGAGGTAAAAAGAATTTTGAAAAAGAAAAAGAGAGAGAGGGTGCATGTGGTGAAGAGAGGGGAATTGGGAAAGGAGGAGTGCTTGCTATCTGTGGGGTTGCACAAGAAAGGGTCGAAGAGAGTGGCATGAAGTCAGGGGGAAGTGGTTCTGGGGAAGCTGCTGAGGGGTTGGTTCATCTGAGTACACAGAGAGATGAACCTGTTTCATCTGCTGAAGAAACCCTTGCAGACCTGCTGAAAAAGGTTGGGGCAAGCTATGACCCAAAGAAACGCAGAACTCCCACAACAAAAATCCCCAATGTTCCTAAGCCTTCCAAGAAAAGAAAGGCTTCATCCCCAACACCTACCGTCTCTTCCTTGCCAAAGGGTAGAGCCACAAGAAGCAGGGTGAAACAGAGTAAAGCTGATCTACAAAGGGCTTTAGCTAAAAGCAAGAAAAAGAGGATGGATAAAGGAAAGGGAAAGATTGCAGAGTCCTCAGAGGCTGTTGAGGAAGAGGAGATGGAACTGGTCCATCAAGAAAGGGGTACATCAATGGAGGTTCCTACCCCCAAGCCCAAAAAGCCCAAGACTTCCTCCAAGAAGTCTTCTTCTGTGTTTGAGGCTGTTGAACCTACACTAGCCAAGAGGACAAGATCTACAGTGAAAAACAAACAATCAAAAATTTCTGAAGATGATGACTGGAGTGGAGAAGAAGAAGAAAATGATTCTGAGAAGGAACAGGACAAGCTTACCATGTTTGGCAAAAGAAAGATTTTAAAAGGTACACTGCTGAAAGACCTGGTGGAACCAGGAATTATGAGATTGATGGATGCTTTAGCTGCTCAAGGATGGAAGGACATGGTCCTTCGAATGGATGGTAGGCTAGCCAGAAATGAGCTAATTGAATTTATGGAAAATGTTGTGGTTAAGGAGGGCATTGTTAGTAGCCTGGTGAAAGGAGTACAAGTGCAGTTTGATGCAAAGAAACTGGGAGAGATCCTGGACATACCCTCTGAAGGGTTTGATGACTATACAAGGCAAAGGTGGCCATGCCTGGACTCCCTCCCTACTGCTCTTGCAATCACCAGGATATTTTGTGATTCAGAAGATATGAATGAAGCCAGGGCTGTGCAGAAAAGTGAAATGAGCCCTGAGCACAAGGTCTTGTTTGAATTTGTCAACAAATGTCTATTGCCCAGACAGGAGAGAAGGCACATTGCTAATTACATGGATCTAGTTCTTATGGAGTGCCTAGAGAGAGGAAAGCAAATCAACTGGCCTGCCTTCATTATCAAGCTGCTAGACAGGGTCATAAATGGCTCCAAGGCTTATGCTACTCCATATGGCTTTATTCTAACCACAGCTCTGGACTGGCTAAATGTGCCTCTAAAGAAATGGGAAATGGCCTCGAGCAAGGAACACTTTGGCATCAATACTCTTCTTGCTTGTGACTATCTAGTCAATGCCATCCCAAATGAACCTGGTTCATCCCAGAAGACACCCATCAATAGCAAAGTTAGGGCTCCGGTTCAGGAATGTGCAGCCAAGGATGCTGAAATAGCTAGGCTCAAGGCTCGTGTGATTGAAGTGGAATCTGAGAGGGATGGTCTCAGAGTTGAGCTTGCCAAAGAAAAGGAGAAGAATGATGGAATTCTTCAGAACATGCTGAATCTTCTCCAAACTCAAACCCAACCCTCTAGTTCCTCCAAGCTTCAGGACTCCTAGCTTTTGTCTCCTGGACTTGTTTAGTACCTCAGTGACCCAGATTAGGGATTTTTCTATCTTTTGTTTTTGCTCATGGTTTGGATGTTTTTCTTTCTTTTTGTGGATTGTTGGTGGCAACATATCTCTGTCAATGATAACTACTGTCTTGCTCTTGTTCAATGATTAATATGTCCTTGATAGTTTAAATATGTTTGCTTGATTACTGATGATTGCACTTGCAGTTGCCCCAGTGGCCATGAGTACTTATTAAAATATGGGAATCACACTTTGTATGTAACTTTTTGATGATGCCAAAAGGGGGAAGAGACATTGTGCATTACACATTCTGAAATAAGTGATATTTATAACCTAATTAACCTGGTCCTTGATGATAAGTGAATTTATCTAAGTTTAGTATTGATGGTTAAGCTGAGTTTTTACAGGTTCCAAATCAGTAAAAAGCACAGAGTTTGTCATCATCAAAAAGGGGGAATTTGTTGGCCCAAGAACAGGTGAAGTTTTGAAGAATGACAAAAGAACTCAGTCATGGACCAGGTCCATCTTGTGAAGCACAATCATGATCAATCTATGCATGTGAGATGCGCATGAAGGAGATAAGTCCTACTGAACAAGCAGCAATATCTCCTGATCTGATCGAAAAGGTTGCATATTAGATAAGGGGAGAAAGTCTCCTTATATGAAGAGAACACAATCGAGGATGAAGATAGTGTTATAGTTTGAGATCATCATGAACTCTTCTACGATAGAGGAGCAGCAATTGAGTCCCAATCAAACTCTGATTACTAACATATTAAATGTCAGTGTTGTTCTCTTTTACAGGTAATGCACATACGCAGAAGTTAAATTAAATTGAGAGCAAAAGAGCAAGGCGATTTTGCAAGCAATTTATGTGTGATTTGAGTGTGCACTCCTGAAGCTACTTGAACGACATAGAAGAACCAGTTACATTGTGTCTATCTTTTATTCTACTTCAATTGTAGTAGGTGATTTAAAATTGTACCTTTCAGCTTTCATAAAAGCAATTGTATTAGGTACCTAGAGTGTTCAAGTTATAGCTAACTTGATGTTGTTGCAACAGTTGAGGCTGTGTGCCACAACGGGATTAGAGTAAATCCTTAGGTTTACAAAGAGTTTTTGTAAATGCTGTTTTGGCTTAGTGATTTTAGTGGAAGTTTGGGAAAATCCTACTGAGTAGTAGGTTGTGGTTTTTTCACCTTTTGAGCCAGGTGTTTTCCACGTAAAAATCTCTGTGTCCTTTATTTTCTGTATTTGTTATTCCGCAAACAGTAGTAGTTGGAACACCTAGAAGAACCAGGTCCTTCCATAAATAACTTAAGCAAAAATTGGGTACCACACAAATCACCCCCCCTCTTGTGTGGTATTGACGCTTAAAACATCATGTATTATGTTCAGATGTTGTAATTCTGCATTTGTAATGGTTCTCTATTGGTATGAAATGAAGTTTTTTACCATTCTCTTCACTCTCATACAACATTTTCATACACGGACAATCACAATAACAAATTGAAACATCTCTTATAGATAGACAAGATAGACAAGAAGAACATTGCCATTAATTGAGTAGCAAATATACATTTTTCAAGATTTAAGCCCAACAAAACATTGCTATTAGGCAAGTAAATGTGTGATCCAAAAACCTGTACCACTGTCACAATATTTACTAGTCTAAAAACCTAGAACATAAACAAATATCATGTACTCGAACAGTCATGCAAAAAAAGGTTTTAATGTATATTACATTCATCATTTCTTGCTACACTACTCCTTGCCCCTCCCCTTGCCTCTTCTAGCTTTAAGTTTGCCAACCTTTTTCTCTTTCACACCCAACAGTTGAGCTGTTGCCATTGCCTCCTTCCCCTACCAGGTAGTTCTCTTTGGGGAGTATGGCAGTTTTGTTGGTTATGAGCTACCAGTGTGATCACCTATGAATGGTATCTTCCTAGTCCCAGAATTTTGTTGATTCTTACGCTGAAGTCTAGTCTTAATATCAGAGACAACCTTAGGCCTCAAAACTGGGTCAACTTCTGCACCAAAGTCTGCTTGAATAAGCCTTCTTCTGGTCTACATATTTTGACTTGGCATCTGAGTTGCCTGGGTGTCATGACTGGAGTGCTGACTTGGCATCTGAGTGTAGAGACTGGATTGTTGACTTGGCTGCTGAGTGTACTGACTGGATTGATGACTTGGCATATGAGTGTTCTGACTGGACAACTGACTTGGTTGGCTAGCCCAACTTGGCATTTGTTGGTCTTGTGCTTTATAACCTGGATTAGGGACCATAAAAAATTTTGATTCTTGGTCTTTATTTGTCTGAGTGTGGTCTTGCACTTTCTTTGACTGTAATTATAATCAAATATATTATGAGTACAAAAAACAGATTGTAAGTATAAACAATAGATTGAAAGTATATACAATAGATTGAAAGTATACCTTATTGGCTAATGGACAACTTCTTTTATTATGGTTTGGCTTGCCACAAAAACCACAAGTCATTTGAAGACCCTTCCTAGATGTTGACCATTGTCCTTGCCTTTTCCTAGCTTCATCCTTCTCTCTTGACCTTTTCACTTTAGGTCTACCAACCATCTTTGCTAATGGTGGTGGTTCCATGACTTGGTATGGCTCAACTTTCCAGAATCTTTCACCTCTAACAGGCTGCAGTTTGTACTGATACACCAACTGTCAGGCTTGTTTGGAATTCCACTGGTGAATCCCAAGTGTTGGGTCTTGTTTCTTATAGTTGAATGCTCTGATAGCATGAGCACAAGGGATTCCAAATAAGTCCCAAAGTCTTGTGCACCTTTGTTACTCCAGAATTACTGTGTGCCTGTCTTCACCTTCACTTATTTTCGAACCCCTTTCTCCATTGAAATTTTCCTTTCACTTTGAAGTCATCTCTCTATAATCATTGTATAGCTCCATTGCATACATGTTGTATTCACCTCTCCAACGGCTAACTTCTTCTGCTCTATCCTTTAGTTTATTCATCACCTTCAATTATCAACCAGTAAACAAGCAGTTAGCCCACAGTAGACTATTTAACAAGCAAATGTCAATTAGTAACATAGTAAACAAGCATTTAGTCAAATAGTCATCAGTAACTAACAACAGAGTAACAGTAGACTTCTCATTCACTCTTATATCCTCAAGCATCTTCACAATTGGCTTATGTCTAGCTTCAAGAATCCAAGAGTTGAAAGACTCTGTAAAGTTGTTGTCCACCATTGGGTTCCTACATTGGGTATCAAAGTAAGCTCTACACCAGCTTACTGGAGGATATTTCAGCAAGTCCCTGACAACATCCTTAGACACTTCACCTAACTGTTTCAACATATCCTTAAATTCTTCCTCATATGTGCTCCAAGAACACCACCATATTAACTTTTTCATCTCATAAGTATTCCAATTTTTGCTCCAGTTTGCTTCAATATTCCTTGCACAATATCTGTGATATGATTGTGGACATACCTTCCTTACATCATCTAATAGACCCTGCACATGAAGAAACAATACATTAACAACATAAATAACATAATCTGTTGAGTGTAAAAATTCTGAGCATATAGTAACATACCTTCTGCATATCTGACATGAATGTATACCCTTCACTATCTTTCAAGTCCAAAGAAGCCTTCAAGTTCTCCATGAACCACTGCCATGTTCTCTTTGTTTCCTTATCCACTACAGCCCAAGCTAGTGGATACACATGCTTGCAAGAATCTTGAGCAACAACAACTAACAACATCCATTTGCATTTGCCTTTTAAAAAGGTTCCATCTAGACCTATAAAAGGTCTCAAATCTGCTTTGAATCCACTCTTGAGGGCCTGGAAACAGACATACATCCTCAAAAATATTCTCTTACCTTAGAAATAAAACATTTAAAGGGATACCCAATCTGACACTTATATCTAAGTCTTCTCCTATCACTCTTATCTACCTGAAGACCCATCTTATTAGAAATAGCATAATAACCAATAACCTCCTTAGATTCAGCAAGATCTTTGAAAGTCATACCTTTTTCCAATATTTCATACCTATCAAGTTTGTCAGTTACCTCACACTTCTTTTGCTTTTCAAATAAACCTAGGGCATCACTATCATAATCACTATCAACACTTTCAATAACTGTATCATCTTCATTACTATCACAGTCAGAAGCTACTACAACAGGTGCACTATCTGTTGCTGTAAATTGGGTAAAAACAGGAACATTTAGAGTATCATCCAAAAGGTCAACACCAAATAATTGTACATCAGTGAAACTATCATTAATTAGGGCTTGAATCTTCCTAATCCCTTCATCCCTATCTAACAAAAAATACCTCCCAGATGGGTCAAGAAATATCAACTGTTGTACCTCAACATATCCTATGACTTCGGTATATTCTTTACACAAATCAATATAAGAGAGATGGTCTACTTCATAACCACTCAACAGGTGCACATCTCTCTTAGTATAAGACAGTGTAGGTTCCAATACCCATTCACCCCCATAATTAAAATACAAGTTCACTTTATCCACCATCCTTCAGATAAAATCACATGCAACAACAATAAAAAAGGCAAAATGGGACAATATCAGCAGTATTCAAGGCTTAAACAATAAAAATATAAAGATATGAAATCCCACCATCAATTAATTATACAAATCGATAAAAACCCTAGCTTTAATATGTAGGACAAACACGACAAGGACCACCAAAAACAAAAGTAACATAAAAAATTCTAGAAAGGTACAAAAAATAGCTCAGATAACATAAAAATATCACATGCAACAAACATAAACTTGTCAGTTCCCAAATATTCCCAACCCTACAATTTAATAACTTAAAGCTGTAAATACTTACTTTAATCGAATGATAATGCAAGATATTGCTGGAAATCAAAGGTGTTCCTATTTTGTGCGCACCAAATCGGACCAAACCATGAACCCTAAAGAAACTCTAAAATCGCCATTTGATGGTTTAGATAGAAGAAATGAGAGAAGTGGTAAAAATGAATATTTTATCGTTGGGTATAAGGTAAAAGAACTGATCCACATAAAAAAATGGGTCGGATCGGTTTAATGGGTCGAAAAATACCCAAATACAATGCCATCCCCATGAGCCATGTGGACAAATGAAATAATGCCACATCATTTAATGAGATTCTCACATGGAGTTCTGTTAGTCGCGGGGGTTTAGAATTAACGTCCTATATATTTTCAGACGGATAGATGGACGGGGGCCTTTTATAAATCATTTATCATATGATAGGGGTACTTTAGGCCCTTTTCCGTATTATGAATATGGGTGTTAATGAAGGCTATATGAGGTTCTTAAGAAAAGATTTCACCTTAGATTGGTCTTGTGAATAAGAATTATAGTTTCCCGAAATAAGTGCATTCAAGTATTATTTAGAGAGAGTAAATATTGGATGATGAATCTGTTAGAAATCTAAAAATTTAAAATGATACAACGTGAAGGATAAAATTGAAAACTTAGGCTAAGTGGGCTCATGTGTGCTTTCGAAGATTTGTCCCAGTTAATATGTAGTTAAGTGTTAGTTTAATATAACATTGAAGAACCCGCACCATTAATTCCTTTCACCGTAACTAGAAAGCATGTCATTAGGATTTGATCACTTTATTTTAAGATCCAAAACGAAGGTAGAAAAGCCATGTATTCATTCTCTATGTTTAAAGTATTTATGAATTATGAGTTTGGAAGTGTGAATAAGCTCCATGAACAAACACCACCAAAGGATGTGGTGCAGCGGATGGAGCTATTCCTCCCTTAACCAGAGGTCTTGGGTTCGAGCATTGGGTAAGAAAAAATCCTTGATAAAGAGCGCTCCCCCAAATGGATCCCTATACGGTGCGAATTCGAATATAGTGTATTCTGGCACATAAATGAAGGGATCGAAGAGAATATGGCAGATTATGTTTACCAAGAAATGACCCGAAATTGGATCTTGGTCTATTTGAGATTGTTCCTTTTAATCGTAATCAAAGATGTTTTCTTGTCTCTCGTTTTTTTTTTGAAAAGAAAAAGAACCTAATGGACCGAACTTGAACTCTGGGTGACTGGGTCGCCCCGACGGGATCACTCTGACGTGGAGGGCCCTGAAACATAGTACTTACATAAGTGATTTTATTCGATGCAGATATCGACAACCGGGTGAGAAACAAAAAAAAAGCTCCATGAACAAACTCCTTATCCTTTCATGATTTCAAAATTTATTGACAATGTGATTCATCTATTTTCCTATTTACTTTAAATTCTTCTAATTCTGTATTTTGTCTTATTTGTCTTTGCATATGCACTTGTGATTCATCTATTTTCCAATTTACTTTAAATTCTTCTAATTCTGTATTTTGTCTTATTTGTCTTTGCATATGCATTTGGAGCAGTATGAGTCTTAATGTAAGACTCGTCCCCCCTCCCCCAAGGGCGAATTTAGGGGCGGAAGGTGTTCACTCGAACCCTGTTCGCTGAAAAATTATACTGTATATGTAAGTTAAAATGTATTTTTACCTCTATATATTATGTTTTGAATCCTTTTGACACAAACCAAAAGTATAGCTTAGTGGTAAGGGGGTTCAAAACCTTTGTAAGGTCATTGGTTCCTTTCCCACCAGCCACAACCTTTTGAACTTTTTCTTTTTTTTTTGAACCCCCTTGGCAGTAATCCTACCTCCGCCACTCCCCAGCATGGAATCACTAGTATGGATTCTTAGACTACAATGAACATCAAGAAAAAGAACAAGCGAATTCACTGGGGTCGCCTGTGGCGGCCTTCATCTTTACATTTACTCTATTTTGAATGTTAATGTCAATTTAATCATATTATTTGGATTTGTTTGATTTTACACTTAACAAGGGGTTGTGATTTTGTTTTAATATCTTCATTCTCATGTGATGACCCGATATGTCATCTCATATTTTAGAACTAAATATTATGTTCCGAATCCCTAAATATCTTATTTTAGCCTTTCTCGATTTGTGTGCATGATCCGGGTGTTTTTCCAGAAGTCTTATATGTTAAAAACAAGAATTTTTTACCTTAAAAGTTAAATTGAGTTGACTTTGGTCAACGTTTTGAGAAAACGGATTCGGACCTATGTTTCAACGGTCCCGGTGGGTCCGTATCGTAATTTGGGACCTAGGCGTATACCCGGAATCGAATTCCAAGGTCCCTAGCTCGAGATATGAATTTTTGTTGAAAATTGGAAGTCTGAAAGTTTAATGGTTTTTAAGAATTGATTGATGTTTGGTCTTATTGATATAGGGTCCTTATTTTGGTTCCGGAGCCCGGTATAGGTCCATTATAATATTGGCTTGTCTGTAAAATTTGATAAGAAACGGAGTTAGTTTGACGTGATTCGGACGTCCGGTTGTGAAAATAGAAGTTTAAAGCTTTCTTGAAAATTTTATTTGATTTGGTGTTCAATTCGCAGTTCTAGGTGTTATTTTCGCGATTTGATCGCGCGAGCAAGTTTGTATGATGTTCTAGGACTTGTGTGCATGTTTGGTTTGGATCCCCGAGGGCTCGGGTGAGTTTCGGATAGGCTACGGGATGAGTTGGACTTAGAAAATATGGTGTGTTTGCTGCAGCTGGTGTTCTGGTGTGTTGTGCTTCGCGATCGCGAAGCCATTCTCGCGATCGCGAAGGGTATCTGGGTTGGGGGAGGATTTCTCACTACGCGAACGCGGAGCATTGGGGGGAGGGTTGCTCTACACGAACGCGACTCGTCTCACGCGAACGCGTAGCTTTAGCTAGGCTGGGTAGGGGAGTTGAGGTAACTCTACGCGAAAGCGAGCCCAGTCTCGCGAACGCGGAGGTCAGGGGGCATAGAACTTCGCGAACGCGTATAGTTACTCACGATCACGTAGGCCACTTAGACACTGCTCTTTGCGAACGCGATAGTGTTCACGCGATCGCGATAGTGTTCACGCGATCGCGATGAACACTGTCGCCCAGTTATTAAACAGTCCCATTACGGGATTTTTGCCATTCTTTCAAATTTTCAAAATCTAGAAAGCCTAGAGACGATATTTCCAATATAATTTGTTCCCCAATTTATTGATAAGTGATTCTGATCCACTTTCTTTCAACTACCCATTACATTTCATGAGCTTTCAACCTAAAATCTAGGATTTTGGTATAAATTGGGGGTTTGGGTAGAATTAGGTTTTGTAAAATTGAAATTTAGACGTCGAATTGAGGTCGGATTTTGAACCAAATTACATAATAGGGCTCGGGGGTGAATGGATAAATGGATTTTGGTCCGAACCTCGGGTTTTGACCAAGCGGGCCCCGGGTCGATTTTGACTTTTTTGGGGGAAAGTTTGGGAAATCTAAATTTATGCATTGTAGTTGATTCCTTTATCAATATTTGATGTTATTTAGTTAATTGTGGCTAGATACGAGTGGTTTGGAGGCTGATTCTCGGGGAAAGGCCCTGGTAGAGCTTTGAATTGACCGCGGAGTAAGGTAAGTGCTGTGTCTAACCTTGACTTGAGAGAATTAGGAAACCTCATATTATGTGTTATGTGAATTCCATGTGAGCGGTGTATATGCGAGGTGACTGTCGCGCCCCCTTTTCCTCGCGAAATCGGGTTCATAACATTTGGAGGGACAACTCGTTCCTTTTGGGAACTGGGTTTTGAAGAGTCGCCAGCTAATGATTTATGGTGCATTAGGACACCTTACAGGGTTCAATTATAACTAAACTTGGATAACTAGAGATAGGATAAGGGCTCTGAAATTATCCTACGGGAAGGTGTTAGGCGCCCCTCAGGATCCACTTAGTGTGGTTCCCGGCCAAACAGTTATTGTGAATTTGGGGTACAATTAACATGTAAGCAGATAAGGCTCAAGTAAGAGGGGATTTCAATTCATAATAGTTTGAAAGTAAATAAATCTGAAAGAACAATCAAAGAGCTGATTTTAAAAATAAGGAGTTACAATGCTAAAAAAAAGAGTAAAGAATGAATAAAAGGGTGGGGGGGGGGGAGAGGTCCTAGGTTTATTAAAAATATGGATCACCCCACACAATGTCCGGTAATCACTCCTCAATGAGGGGCTACACATGACATTACCGCGTGGTCATCATATCCATATCTACCCTTCCCACCCCGTTAAGGTATTAAAGTGCGGATTGGTCTCAATTACTTATTGCATGCTATTACCCGTCCCATTCTTATCAGTCCCGGAGTTACTTAGGACTAAGGGAGGGATATTAGGCTTATTTGAAGTTTCAAAGGTAAAAATTCTAAGGCAACATACAAAACATATAAAGACTGCACATTAAAGGGGGGAACACATAAGCATATAAGGCTCAAGTATACCTCCTGAAACAAAAGCACATAAATAGCATGACTTGCACATACTTTTTAAGTCTGATTTAAAGCACATAAAGACGAGGGAAGTTAATTGTTGATGCAGCTTAGTTTATTACATAACTCAGATAAGAAGTCCGAATCAGGCCTGCCTGCTGGTTGTTGCAATTAATGAAGTGGATTTAGTTTTACAATTATTATCCTAAGGCTTGCCTGAGTGCTTGGACGGAGTCCTATAGGCATGATGTCTATTCAATTCAGAAAGGGATGAGACAGTAAAATTCGAAATAGATTGTTTGAAATCCTATAGGCATGCTTGCTAAACCTTGTTAAGTAAAGGGATTAGATTTAAAAGAAGTTCAGAAGGGACAAAAATATGTTAGACTAGTTACAGGTCCTGCAGGTGATAGTATCTACTATTACTGATTTTTAATCCCTATGAATAAGATATCTAATATTGAATGGGAATAAAACGAGTCAGATTTTATTTAAGGATCCGTGCAGGTATGATTTCTATATGTTACTGATTTCAAAATTACGAATGTGATACTTATTTATAGCCGTTTAGAACCTAAAGCATGATATCTAAGTGGCATGCAGAATTTGAATACGACATATAGGCAGGTTATCTAGGTGTGAAACTGAACAAGCAGGATTTAGTATAATCCTAGAGGCATGATTTCTAATGTTATTTGAAAGTGCAGAATTAAAAGAAGTCCTATAGACATATTTTCTAATGTAGTTTGCAAGAATTAAAAGAAGCCCTATAGACATACTTTCTAATGCAGTTTGAAAGTGCAGAAAAAGAAGTCAATAGGCATATTTTCTAATGCAGTTTGCAAGCGTAGAATTAAAAGAAGTCCTATAGGCATATTTTCTGCCCTTGCATGCATAATTACCCAACCCTTTTTCACTAGCCAGCCCCAAATATTCATTACAAATTATTACAAACCAGGAATAATAAATTACATCAGAAAAGTATAAAGAAAAATTACAACCAGAGGAAGCCTGATTCTTGACTTCCTCTCTGAGTTATGGGATAAACCAACTCAAAGACCACAGATCCAAAGCCTTTCTCAGACTTGAGTGTGTCAGAGTTCCCTAAGGGCCTCAATAAGACCCCGGGCAGTGCTCACACCCAAGTTTCACAGCGAGAATAGGGACAAGTGCAGTGCGGAAGTGCCAACCCTCATGTGTCCAAGTTCAGAGGGAGCTCATGGGTCCCAAGGTAAGGCTCACACGAGGGGGGCAGAACTTAAGTCTAAGAAGATAGTGCAAGTGCAGAGACAGAGGAATAAAGGAGAGGGGTAAAGGGTGGAAGGGAAACAGTTACAGAGTTGACAACTTCATACAAAAGGGGTTCAGGGGTTGGGAATTGCAAAGATCTTATGCATTTAGGCATGAGTCAATTCTAGGCATGCACAGCAACAGGGGTGCTGTCATGCCTGTAAATCAACTAGAACACACACATATAATGGTAACATAGAGGTAATGATCCTAGGAGGACCAAGTTTGAGTCACGTTCAGCAATATTCGATGCTGTCATGCCCCAAACCACCCATAAGCATCAAACAGATTGGGGTAGGGATTTGGGATTCATACTGCACTAATTCAGAACAAGGGAAAAGAAAGTACAACATGCTAAATAAAGATACTGAAATAGATACAAGCAACATGCAGACTAGATTGCAAAAAACATTAAGTAACCAAGTTGTTGTTGATGCTGAAAACTTAATTAGAACTAACCAGTTTAAAGAAGCAAAATATAGTAAAGAAAAGCTACCGGACTTTGAAATATAGCTTTGAATTTCAAACAGGTCATAGTGCAAGTAGTAAAGCAAGAGAGAGTGTTTTTAGTGTAAGTGTGAGTTTTTCTTTTTGAATCAGAAGTGTTCGTGTGTTTGTGTTAATGAGAGAGCAAGGTACTTATAGTTTGAAAACAGGTAGAAAATAAGGCAAGAGTCATAGTTTAGCAGTAATTATGGAACTTTGTGCTAATTGAAATCAAATCAGTATAAGTACTTCCTTTAATTAAGGAGTTAACTTTAAACGGTAACATGCAAATACTAAGTATGGAAAGAAATCTCACAAGGCTGAATATAATAAATAAGGAAATCTTCAGCATAGTACAAGTACACAATATGTAATAGAGACTAGGTTCATCAGATTCTAAACAAGGAAAGGTCGGTAAGAATCAAATACCAACCAAGGTAAGGGAATTAATCAAATTAAGTAGAAAAGTAGGGATCGAAGGTTCACAGGAAAGTGTTCAAATTAGACCAAGAAACAGGGAAATCAGTAAGGCGAAACAAGGAAAGAATCAATTACTTAACATACAAGTGCAATCCGAATTTCACAAGGGATGGTTTGAAATCAGTCCAAAATTGAAGGTCATTTAAGAGGGGAATTCAACATATAAATAGAGTGCATAAACATTAGGCATGCGAGGCCAAACTATGGCAAAGAGAAGCAGCATGCAATAACAATCACATAGTCAGTAGACAGTGAACTATCAAAACATGGTAGTCACATTGGTCAATTTCATTAACTTAGTAACAGAGAGAAGAGAGAGTATCAGAAGCATGCAAAGGGTTAAGTAAAAAGGCCCTTCTGAAAAAGTATAGTCGAGTTTCAATGATAGCAGGAAATCAAAATCACATAAAGAAACAAATGCTGAAACAAAAAGGTTTCAAATCCAGTCAAGCAACTTCAAACAGATGAGTTGCACAAGCAGCTTCAGAAGTTCGAATAGGCCCCCAAAGAAATTAGGGTTTTTGAAACCAATCGAACTCAAAGATGACGAACAAGTAAATCACACAACAAATAGTCTCAGAAACTCGAATGAACCCAAACTTAGGGTTTTTTAACACCAATCGAGTCTTGGGATGAAAAACAGATAAATCAAACAAATATTAACAAAAAATAGATTCAGAAACCTCAAAAGAAATTAAGGCTTTTAACATGCAAACTCCAGTAGAAGAACGACATAAGGAAACACAGTAGAACATGTCAAAAATTAGAGAAAGCTTCGAGATAACTTAGACAAAAACCCTAATCGGAAAAGATAAAGGGTTTTGAAGGTAGAGCTTTAGGAGAAACTTTTTAAAAAACGTTTAGAAGTTTAGAGCAAACACAGATCTAAAACAGATCTAAAAGAAATCGGAAGAACCTTGAAGGTTAAGGTTACAGAAGAAACCCAAATGGTAAGAAAGGCTTTGAAAAACCATCGATCTAAGCAGGAGAGTCAAGAATCAGACTCGAATAGCCATGGCTGGCCGGAGAAAGGTCAGAGACGACCGGAGAACAGTCATAAACTGAAAACGACCAAGGTCTGGACCAAACTTTTCCAGGATCTAGCCTTGAAACCATGATAACCGGGCATGTAGAAGCTATAGGAGGTGGATACAGGCCTCCGATGGCCTTGGAAGCCATGGGTTTGGGAGGTTTCAGGGTTGGAGTTTGATGGCGGCGGCTGGGTTTGAGAGGGGTTTGAGAGAGAAAGGGATTCAGAGGCGGCGGAGTGTGTGAAATGGTTAGGGTTAGGGGGTAGTTTGAGATTAAAAAAGGTAAGGGCCGATATTGGCCGTTGATCATTTAGATCAACTGCTAGGATTAGGTAGGGGATCCGGGTTGGGTTATGAAGATAGGTTTGGGTCAGATTAATTTGGAATTGGGTCGGGGTAATTGGGCCTCAGATTGGGTTTAAATGGGGTGCCAAATCAGGCTAAAATTGAAATGAAAATGGGCTAACATTTAAATAGCCACTTTTCCCTATTTGATTTATAAAAAATAGTAAAATAATTTCTGAAAATAAATTAAAGGTACTAAAATGACTCATAGTACATAATTATCAAATTAAAAATATTGGACTTAATTTTTATAGACATAAACACAATTAAATCTAAAAGAGGCTACTATTGCAATTATATTCAATTTAGCTTTAAAAATAATAAATAAATTTGCAAAAATATGTAAAAATTATATTAGCCACATTTTAATATAAATATGAAAATCCAATAAATGAATCACCAAAAAACGATAATTTTGGGAATAATTATTGGGTTTTTCTGGATAAAATAAGGCAATAGATTGATTTAAAAATCCTTAAAATTAAGAAAAAATGGTAAAACATTTGGGCATACTTATATAGGCATGCTCATGCTATTTTGAAAGTAGTTTGCATGTTTAAAAATATATAGGGAAAAATTGGGTAACAACAACCCCCCTCCTTAGGATTTGGTATTGTTGATATATGAATGTCGTGTACGTGAGGTGACGAGTGCGTACACGGGCTATTTGTTGAAAAACCCCATTTTCATTAAGCAAATATCTGTTTTTTCTTTAATTTAGCAATACCAATATATGTAACTATCCTGTTTAGCTTAGGAAAGCATGCCTACGTGTCTTAACTGTCTTAACTGGCTTAACTGTCTACCTGAACTCTGTGCAACATGTTTAGTGTAAAATTACATGTCTTCTTTGATAACTGTAGAATTCCTTGTTGAAATTGTTGTTTATGTTGATTTAGTTATCTATTTACTTTGGGACTACGGAACGGTATTCCAAGAGATCCCCCTGCACGTTTATGTTTGGGACTACGGGACGGTATCCCGGGAGATCCTTCTGTACTGGTTATTTTCTTTGGACTACGAAACGGTATTCCGGGAGATCCCCCTGCACGTTTATGTTTGGGACTACGGGACGGTATCCCTGGAGATCCCCCTGTACTGGTTATTTTCTTTGGACTACGGAACGGTATTCCGGGAGATCCCCCTGCACATTTACGTTTAGGACTACGGGGCTGTATCCCGGGAGATCCCCTGTACATTTACGTTTGGGACTACGGAACTGTATCCCGGGAGATCCCCTGTTGCTATCTCTGTGTACTGAGTAGTTGTTTTTCTGTGATTTTATTCTCGTTGACCGTTAGTATTTATCTTACTAGTAGGGCCCTGATCTGATCTCGTCACTACTCGACCGAGGTTAGGCTTGGCACTTACTGGGTACCGCTGTGGTGTACTCATGCCCTTTCCTGCACATGTTTTTTATGTGCAGATCCAGGTACCTCTTCCCAACCATATTTTGAGTATGGCGAGGCGATTTTAGAGACTTCGAGGTATATCTGCCACGTCCACAGACCTAGGAGTCCTCCTCTACTCTTCCTTAAGTTAAAAACTTTCTTGTATTTTCTTCGTTGATAGTTTCTGGAGTTTAGAAGCACTATATACTTCTATAGCTTGTGACTTATGATATTCCAGGTTTTGGGAGCATTTATGTTCAATTCGAGAGTGTTTATTGTATATGCCGAGTGGCGTCTAAGCTTCTAATTAAATTGTACCTGTTAAATTGTTAATTTTCATGTTTTTGTTTCATTTCCGCAAAATGTTAGGCTTACCTAGTCGTAGAGACTAGGTGCCATCACGACGGTTCACAGAGGGAGAACTTGGGACGTGACAGGGACATTTCTTGGGGTTCAATACGAACTAATGATAAGGCTAAGCATTTCTATGAACAGTTAGAGGAAGCTAGTCGACCATTGTATGAAGGCTCGGTGCATTCCAAGTTGTCTGTTGTGGTTAGATTGCTAAGTATTAAATCGGATGGTTCTATTTCCCAAACGGGCATGAATTATATTATTTGGCTTATGAATGAACTTAATCCGAGTAACATTGACTTACCAAAAGATTTCTACACTGCTAAAAAATTGGTTTCTAAGTTGGGTCTTTCATAAGAGAGAATTGATTGTTGTGAGAAAGGTTGCATGTTATTCTATAAGGATGACGCATCTCTAGAGAACTGTAAATTTTGTAATCAGCCTCGTTTTAAGGAAGTCACAAATGCCAATACAAAAAATAAAGTTCTAGTTAAAGCGATGCATTACTTACCTCTTATACCTAGGTTAAAGAGGTTGTATGCATCAATGAGCTTTGCTCCTCATATGAGATGGCACTACGAACATAGAAGGCCACCTGGGTTTTCTAGTGAACCAAGAAACATTAGGTTGGGATTATGCACAGGTGGATGTACTCCATTTGCTGTCTCCATTGCACCATATTCATGTTGGCTAGTGTTTGTTTCTCCTTATAATCTATCGCCCGAGTTGTGTATGACAAGTCCATATCTGTTCCTAACTTGTATTATTCCTAACTTGTGTTGTTACATTAATTATTTTATATTTACTGTCACTTATTATATTTTTTATTTTGTATTTTATTATGATTATATTACAGATATGGCATCTAAGGGTGTCACGACCCAATTCCCACCCGGTCGTGATGGCGCCTCTCGTGAAGACAAGGCCAGCCAACGGAACAATCAACACTGCTTTTGACCATTTCTTAGCATAATAGGTTTAAACCATAGATACTGATTAATCATAAGTGCGGAAATAAACGTAACATAACGGGGGAAAAACCATCCCAAACTCAGCCCGATGATCGGGGTGTCAAAAGTCACGAGCTACTACAGAGTTGATAAAAATACTACAAGTCTGGAAACATAGTTTGAAGATGAATAAAATATGCAGAAGATAAGGGAGAACGGGGCTGTGGATGTCGACAGCTACCTCGTCTCTCCTAGTCCGCCTGGTCTGGAAGGAAATCAGCGCTCAGGTACGAACTCAGCTGTGCCTGTCTCTGCACACATGGTGCAGGAAGTAATGTGAGTACTCCGACCCAGTGAGTAATAAAATTAAATAACGACTGAGAACATAAAATCCCACAAGGGCACAGATAATGCTATCTCAAGCAGCAACATCAGATAAACAGTAGAAACCAATGAAATATAGGAAGAAAATCTCTTTGAAAACAATTAATAAAACAAGTATGCTCAAGTATGGTCAGCCATTGTTACCTGACCAAACGCGTATTACAGTGCCATTGTTACCACTGGTCAGTCATTGTTACCTGACTGGTCAGTCATTGTTACCTGACCAAACGCGTATAACAGTGTCATTGTTACCACTGTTCAATATTTAATCACTCTAGATGGGTACCCGCGCTCACTGTGAGTGTGCAGACTCCGGAGGGGCTCCTACAGCCCAAGCGCTATCAACAAGGCCTGAAAGCCTGAACAATATCAATACGAGGCCTGAAAGCCTGCTCACAATACACTCGAGGCCTGAAAGCCTCCTCATATCACTCAGCATATCCTCACATATGGCCCTCGGCCTCAATTAGTCCAAAAATAATCATAAGCCCCTCGGGCAATAGTAAAGAAACAATAATGCTCAGCTCAACAGTAGTTCAAATATCAGTTAGGACCCAAGGTTTGAGTAAAAATATAGCTGAGTTCATGAAACAGTGTAAATCACATGGACTGAGTTCAAATAATAGCTCAAACAGTGAGGAAAACAGTGATGATAGTTCATAAAGAGTTCAAACAGTCGGCACTAAGCCCCAAATATGGCAATAAGTCCAAATCATAGTGAAAACAACAAGTCATTGCTAATACGCGGTAAAATATCATTTGGACTGGACCAAGTCACAGTCCACAATAGTAAATGACCCCGCGCTCGTCATGGAACGCGTGTCTCATCTCAACATAGCACCAAGTTGTGCAAGTCCGGGGTTTTCAAACCCTCAGAACGTCATTTAAAATCATTACTCACCTCTAGCCGGCCAAGAGTCTAGCTCGCTATGCCTTTTCCCCTCGAATCGACCTCCTCGCGCGTCGAATCTGATCAAAACCACAAGGAATACATCACAATAGGCAAATGGGTCATAACCCAATCGAAAAGACTCGAAATAATATCAAAATCACGAAGTTGGCAAAAAACCCGAGCCCCGGGCCCACTTCTCGAAAAATTACGAAATTTGCATCACCGGATTCCTCGTCTCGCCACGAGTCCATACATATCAAATTCATCAAAATCGGGGTTCAAATGCCTCTTCAAGTTCCCATTTTACATTCCAAAAACCAAGCCCAAGTTCTTCCAATTTTTACCCAAGTTTCTAAGAATTAAAGGTAGATTCTTCAATAAAATTGATGTTTCTAGACCATAGGACTTACCTCCAATTGATTCCCAGTCAAAACCCTCTCAAAATCGCGTCAATAGCTCCCAAGCTCGCTCAACAATGGAGGAAAAATGGTGGAGCCCGCGGATGAAATAAACCCTTTAAACCTTTCTGCCAACAGCGCTTTTCTCTTATGCGGTCCAGCTTCCGCTTATACGGGACCGCTTCTGCGGCCAAAAATCCGCTTATGCGGTCTTCACTTAAAACCCCAGGCTTCGCTTCTGCGCTCGAANAATACAGGACTTAATTTTTGTAGATATAAACGCAAGTAAATCTAAAAGAGGCTATTATTGCAATTATATGCAATTTCAGCTTTAAAAATACTAAATAAATTTGTAAAATATGTAAGCTATATTTTAGCATAAATATGAGAATCCAATAAATGAATTACCAAAATGATAACTTTGGGAATAATTATTGGGTGTTTTCTAGATAAAATAGGGCAATAAATTGATTTAAAAATCCTTAAAAATTAAGAAAAAATAGTAAAACATTTGGGCATACTTATATAGGCATGCTCATGCTATTTTGAAAGTAGTTTTCATGTTTAAAAATATATAGGGAAAAATTGGGTATCAACAATTGCCCCTCTTTACCCGGGAAGGATGAAAGAGTTGTCGGGTAAAGATATGATGACCAATTTTGATCGAACGAAATGGTTCGAGGAGGCTTAGGCCGTGCCCTGGCTTTCGAGCTGCCTACATATCCCTGGTTTTACAGGAATCAGGCCATATGTAGTTCAGGATCCATCGGCGGAGTATGCCGATGGAGACTTTCAAGAACGGACGCAATATTCAGGACGGGGGAATGGTTAAGGTCTGATAGGACTGTGGGAATTGGAGCGGGATCGCTCCTGCCGAGATGGTCGTTGCTTGCCGGTTTACTTGCAAATAAGCAATACAAGCATATATGGTGCGTAAATTTAAACATGATGCAAATTCCCGTCGGACCATGAAGGTTGTCTTCGGATGGTTAGAATGACATCCTTAGACCATGATGTCCGGGGCCATGAAGCGTAGAATAAAGGATTCTCAAGCCATGAAATGATGCTCTCGGGCTATGAGGATGATGCCTCCGAACCATAATGCCTTTGAATAATGATATGCACAAGATAAAAGGGGTCCTCTGGCCATGACATGGCGTTCTCGGGCTATGAAAATGGTGCCTCCGAACAATGACGCCTTTGGATAATTCGGCGATCTTTCAGACCATGAGATGCAGTATTTGGAGATCTTTCAGCCCATGCAATGCAGTAGGTGGCGATCTTTCAGCCATGCAAATGTAAGTAAGGCGGCGATCTTTCAGCCATGCAAATGTAAATAAGGCGACGATCTTTCAGCCATGCAAATGCAAATAATGTGGCGATCTTTCAGCCATGCAAATGTAAATAATGTGGCGATCTTTCAACCATGCAAATGTAAATAAGGCGGCGATCTTTCAGCCATGGAAATGCAAATAATGTGGTGATCTTTCAGACATGCAAATGTAAATAATATGGCGATCTTTCAGCCATGCAAATATAAATAATGTGGCGATCTTTCAGCCATGCAGAATGTAAATAAGGTGGCGATCTTTCAGCCATGCAAATGTAAATAAGGCGGCGATCTTTCAGCCATGCAAATGTAGATAAGGTGGCGATCTTTCAACCATGCAAATGTAGATAAGGTGGCAATCTTTCAGCCATGCAAATTTAGATGGAGGTAGATCTTAACCTCGGAAGGCAGAATAGTAGCCTTATGCAATGCGAAATGCAGAGGGAGACAGCGTTCAGTCTCGGAAGGCAGAATGGTAGCGTTATGCAATGCAGGAAATGCAGAGGGAGACAACGTTTAGTCTCGGAAGGCAGAATGGTAGCCTTATGCAAGAAATAAAAAGGGGAAATGGTAATAGAGTTTTCTTAGCTGATAGCAGATTGCGATATCGTGACTGCTGGGGACATTGTGACATACGGAATGCCACTGGTGCGTGTGGATAGCAAATGTCGGTAAGTGCAGCAGTTCTGAGAGTTGTATTCCTGAACAAGGTTTGTCTCGTGAGTATATAGTATGTCAGATGCTTTCGTAATCCAAGTGCCTTTCTTGCTTCGGAATTTTGAGGGTCCTCCTCAAAATTCTGCCCCAATTTAATGGGTTGATGCTTTCGACGGTTGCTTGCGACGACTGGCTGAAATCATTTCGGAATTTTGAGGGTCCTCCTCAAAATTCTGCCCTAGTTTCCAATTGCGGGGGGAAATAAAAATTTTATTTAATTGTGACCGAACCCATAAGGCTGCCTACGTATCCCCTCTTAAACGAGAATCAGGTCAGGCGTAGTTCAATTACATCATATAGGGAAAACATAAAGATTACACATAGTAACGTTTGAATTAATCGGCTTTGGCCAAACTTCTCCGTCCATTTCTGCAAGTATGAGGGCTCCTCCTGTCAAAACCCGGTGTAACATGTATGGCCCTTGCCAGTTGGGCAAGAACTTCCCTTTGGCTTCGTCTTGATGCGGAAAAATTTTCTTTAATACCAGCTGCCTTGGTGTGAACTGTCTCGGCTTGACTCTTTTGTTGAAGGCTCTGGACATTCTGTTCTGATAAAGTTGACCATGGCAAACTGCGTTCATCCTTTTCCCATCTATAAGAGCTAGCTGCTCGTAATGACTTTTTACCCATTCTGCGTCGTCGAGCTCGGCCTCCTGTATAATCCTTAAGGAAGGAATTTCCACTTCGGCGGGAATGACGACTTCTATACCATAAACCAGCATATAGGGGGTTGCCCCAGTTGATGTGCGGACTGTGGTACGATACCCCAATAAAGAAAATGATAGCTTCTCGTGCCACTGCTTATGCTTCTCTATCATTTTCCTTAGTATCTTCTTGATATTCTTATTGGCGGCTTCTACGGCCCCGTTCATCTAAGGTCTGTAGGCTATAGAGTTCTTGTGTCTGATCTTGAAAGTTTCACACATAGCTTTCATCAAGTCACTGTTGAGGTTGGAGCCATTATCAGTAATGATTGACTCTGGAATCCCGAATCGGCAAACAATGTGGTCGCGGACAAAATCCGCCACGACTTTCTTAGTCACTGCTCTGTAAGATGCCGCATTGACCTATTTGGTGAAATAGTCGATTTCTACGAGGATAAACCTGTGCCCGTTGGAAGCGGCAGGTTCGATTGGTCCAATAACATCCATTCCCCATGCGGCAAAAGGCCATGGTGAGCTTGTTGCATTAAGCTCATTTGGCGGCACCCTTATCATGTCGCCATGAATCTAACAGCGGTGGCATTTCCGGACGTACTGGATGCAATCTGTCTTCGTAGTCATCCAAAAGTAACCAGCTTGAAGTATCTTCTTGGCTAAGACAAAGCCGTTCATGTGTGGACCGCAGGTCCCAGCGTGAATCTCCTCTAGTAGTCTGGATGCTTCCTTTGCGTCGACGCACCTTAATTATCCCAAATCAGGGGTCCTCCTGCACAGGATTCCTCCGCTATGAAAGAAAATGGTTAGACAATCTCCGCAGCGTGCGCTTCTGGGTATGATTGGCAAGCTCCGGGTAATCTCCTTTTGCCAAATATTCCTTGATATCATGAAACCAAGGCTTTCCATCTGCTTCCTCTTCAATATGGGCATAGTAAGCTGGCTGATCATGGATCTTTACCGGAATGGGATCAATGAAGTTTTTGTCGGGATGCTGTATCATGGATGACATGGTAGCCAATGCATCAGCGAATTCATTCTGGCTTCTGGGAACATGTCGGAATTCTGTCTTTGTCAACCTCTTTCTCAACTTCTGTACATGATGCAAATTTGGGAGTATCTTCGAGTTCTTGGTTGCCCATTCCTCTCATACCTGATGTATGAGTAAATCTAAATCTCCGATTATTAGCAACTCTTGAATGTTCATGTCAATGGCCATCTTGAGCCCTAAGATGCAGGGTTCGTACTCGGCCATATTGTTAGTGCAGAGGAACCTGAGCTTGGCGGACATTGGATAATGCTGACCGGTTTCTGATACCAAGACTGCTCCTTTACCGACTCCTTTGAAATTTGCTGCTCCATCTAAAAACATTCTCCAACCGTCATAGGATTTTGCAATGTCTTCTCCTATGAATGATACCTCTTCGTCAGGAAAATACGTTTTCAGGGGTTCGTATTCTCCATCTATGGGATTTTCAGCAAGGTGATCTGCTAGTGCCTGTCCCTTGATTTCCTTCTGAGTTACATAGACAATGTCAAATTCACATAACAGGATTTGCCACTTGGCTAGCTTGCCAGTGGGCATAGGCTTCTGGAAGATGTACTTCAAAGGATCCATCTTTGATATGAGATATGTAGTATAGGCATAGAAGTAATGCCTTATCTTCTTTGGCGGTGGCAGTTCTTGAATGGATTTGACTTTTGATGGATCCAGTTCTATTTCCCGGCGACTCACAATAAACCCAAGTAATTTTCTAGCAGGAACCCCGAATGCACACTTTGCAGGATTCAGTTTCAGGTTGTATCTCTGCAACCTGTTGAAAAACTTCCTCAAATCTTCCATGTGATCAGTGGCCTTCTTGGACTTGATGATAACATCATCTACGTACACCTCAATCTCCTTGTGTATCATATCATGAAAAATGGTAGTCATGGCCCTCATGTAGGTGGCCCCTGCATTCTTAAGGCCAAACGACATCATCTTGTAGCAGTACATTCCCCACGGCATAATGAAAGCCATTTTCTCAGCATCTTCCTCATCCATCCAGATCTGGTGGTAACCGGCGAAACCATCCACGAATGACTGCAGCTCATGCTTGGCGCAATTTTTAATCAGGATGTGTATATTTGGTAAAGGGAAGTCGTCTTTCGGACTGGCCCGGTTGAGATCCCGGTGGTCGACACAGACACTGACCTTCCCGTCCTTCTTTGGTACTGGTACAATGTTGGCTAACCATGTCGGGTATTCAACTACCTTGAGAACCTTAGCTTTGACTTGCTTAGTGACTTCTTCCTTGATTTTCAAACTCATATCAAGCTTGAATTTTCTGAGCTTTTGCTTTACTGGCGGACATGTCGGATCGGTTGGCAGTTTGTGAGCCACAATAGGCGTACTCAGACCAGTCATGTCATCATATGACCAGGCAAGTATGTCTTCAAATTCCCTTAGAAATTCTGTGTATTCCTTCTTTTCTGATGGCGATAAGTGAACGCTGATTCGTGTTTCCTTGACGTTTTTTGCATCTCCCAGGTTAACAACTTTTGTCTCGTCCAGGTTGGACTTAGGTATGTTCTCAAAGTTTTCAACTTCTTTGACAATCTCATCTGGTATGTCATCTTCTTCTAAATCAATGTCCGTTTGTTGCGTTGTCTCATTGCATGTCACAGTCATTGGTTCATCAAGATAAGTAATAGTAATGCTGTATAAATAAAGTAAATGAGAGAAAAATAGTAATAAGTGTCGATTCATAAGAAGAGTCGAAATGCTTTTGATAAATTTCATAATTGTTTTGACCATTGAAGATCTTATTGCGAAAACAAAAATGCGAAAAGAAAATCATCTAGTAGTAAAAAAAAACAGTGCATGATGCTTGTTTAGCCTTGCTACCCCGAGGCTCGCCGAGCTCTGGTTGTTCTGATAGACCAGTTATTGAGACGTTCTCCTCTGCTTACGATCTGTATGGAAGGGCCTTCCTCCCCCTCCTCCTTAAGGATAACACATCAATCCATGTCATTGTCTTCTAAAAACAAGCTTTTCATTTCTACGAGCGCCTCTTCTTCGTCTGTCCCATAAACGACGTCAGCCTGTTTGAAAGTCTGTTCTAAGTGGGGTATCGGTTGCTCCAATGGGTAGTAAGGACCACGCCATGGCGGCGACCAGTTGTTGAACTCTTCCCAAGTGTATTCGTATCCCAGACCGAAAGTAGTGTCGTGCTTCTTGAGCTTTATGGGTTTAGCAATCCCCTGGAGATTCTTGCCAAGCCCCTTGCCAGGTTCGTATCCACTCGAGTTCAATATACTCTCGATCTTGTTGTCCCACCATTTATCTTTATCAACAGCATTGACTCGCTCGATGTGGTGGTAGGTTTCCCTACCTAACTTTCTTCTTCCCCCTATTGCCGGAATGGTCTGGCGACTGTATATGGGGTTGTTGCCGTCACCGTGAATGATTACTTCTTGGTGTTTCCATTCAAATTTCAAGGCCTGATGCAGTGTTGAAGACACGGCACCCGCAGAATTAATCCAAGGGCGTCCTAGCAGCAGATTGTAGGATGCGGGCACATCTATCACTTGGAACTCAACATCGAACCAGGTTGGTCCCATCTGAAGGCACAGGCTGATCTCACCGATGGTGGCTCTCTAGGATCTTTCAAAGGCTTTTACGTTGATTGCTCCCTCTTTTATCTCGTGCAAACCTTTGCCCAACTTCTTGAGCGTTACCAGAGGACATATGTTAAGGCTGGAACCCCCGTCGACCAGGATCCTGGTGATGAAATAGTCCTCACATTGTACCGTGATATGCAGGGCTCTGTTGTGACCCAGCCCTTCAGGTGGCAGCTCGTCCTCATAGAAGGTGATTTTGTGGCTCTCTAATACCTGTCCCACCAAATTAGCCATTTCCCCGCCGGTGATGTTGCTTGGCACGTAGGCTTCACTTAGTACCTTTAGCAGAGCATTGTTGTGTGCCTTGGAATTCTGCAGTAGTGAGAGGATGGATATCTGCGTTGGTGTTTTGTTCAGCTGGTCAATGACCAAGTACTCTATAGCCTGTATCTTTCTCCAAAGGTCGTCTGGACCTGTCTCAATGATGGGTGGCCGGTTGGAGGCCTGCTTGCTATACTCAGCTAGGTATTCAGGGGTATAGACTCTCCCTGTTCTTGTCATTCCCTGTGCTGCAATAGTTTCTTCGAACCTGACCTTGCCTTTCCTCCTGGCTTCAGCTGTGTAATCCTAGGGTATAGCTTTTATGTGGAATGAGGGCGCAACAGACATCGCCACTGGGATTGGTATGGCCACCTTTATTGTGAATGGGACACGTTTTTTGGGTGGCAAGACGGCAACTTCAAATGGTGCTGGTGCCTTTGCTGATGGAGCTGCTTCGAACTCAAGAGGGATAGACACATCTACCTCAGTGACCTCAGATGGTTGGATCTGGACCCTGATGGGGTTAAGAGTAACTGCTAGCTTCTTTGGATCATCGCCCTCTATGATCAACCCGATGGATCCCTCGGGATCCCAATCATCTTCCACCTCAATCATGTGAATACCCCCGTCTTTATAGTCTGGCAGAGGGTTGTTGCGAACATTCGGGGCGGGTTGTTTTGCCACGATAATCTTGTTATCAATTAAATTCTGGATCTTGTCTTTCAGAGAACGACATTCGTCAATGGTGTGTCCTTTCATCCAGAATGGTATGCACATGATTTGTTTGGATTAACCCACTGAGAAGGGTTCTCAGGAGTTGCAGCAGGGATAGGGGTGACTTAACCAGCAGTTTTGAGTCTTCCATACAACTGGTCAATAGGTTCAGCAATGGCTGTATATTGTTTCGGAGGCCTTCGGTCAAAGTTTGGTCGAGGTCTAGGGAAGTTTTGGCGCGCAAGAGGGGATTGATAGTGGGATGGTTGAGTATTGTAGGCTTGGTAAACATGTGCGGGTTGGGAATATCTGGGTGAAGTAGGTTGATATATGGGAGGTGGAGATGGTTGATAGGTGTGAGCACGTGATTTTTGCCCTATATGAATTACTCCCACAAATTCAAAACAAAATAATTTTTTTCATTTGTTTGCAATTTCATGGATTTTCATAGCATTTTTGTTATTGTTTGCATTTGTCCGTGCATGTTTATTTTATTTACTTCATGAAAAATACAAAAATATGTTGCATTTGCATTTAGGACTTAATTTTACATTTGTTAGACTAATTAGCAAATTAGTTGTTTTATAAGAAATGGAAAATTCACAAAAATAACTTATTTTTGTAATTTTTAATTTCAGTTTTGATTTTTGGTAGTTTTTCCTTTAATTTGGTTTTAATTAATTGTGATAATTACCACTTAGAGTAATTAGCTTAATTTGAATATAATTTGGGGTTAGGATTTAGTTTAAGTTTTATTTTAATTTTGAAAAAAACGGGAAAAGGAATTAAAAAAAGAATTTGAAAAGAGAAAGGAAAAATTAGAGAAATCAGATTTTTTTAGCCTTTTGTTTAATTTTTCCAAAGCCCAATTGATTTGTGCACAATACCCGTCTAGTCCAGCCCAGACCCGCCTCTACCCGGTCCAAACCCCCCTCTTTAGTTGAAACGTCGTTGTTTGAGCCCTCCCCATCTCAACCGTTGGATCAACAAGATCCAACGGACCGGAACTGATTCCCCCACAGTATAAGACTGTCTGAAGCCCTACCCCCCTCTCTCACCGTCTCTCTCAATCCCATTCTCAGAGACAACTAGCCCAAACCCTAATCCGCCGCCCTTTTTTCCACCGCATCCGCCTGGCAGCGCCACCACCCAATCACCCCAAACCACTCCAAACTAACACCCCAGAATCCCCATGGTTCCCTCTTCCCCAATCTCAAACTCTTGTCCCTCGAATCTATCCTGAACTTTCCGAATATTGAATCTAAAGTCCGAACCCTAAAATCCCAAATCGAGATTTTGTTGAAGATTTAGGTCTGATTTGACTTTATTCGTGTGTTCTTTATAAGAACACACGATTAATGTCAAACTTGACCGAAAATTTTGAAGGTTTTAAGACTTCTTTCAGTTTCTACTGTCCGAGCCCTTTTAGGTATTCTTCTTTGTTTCTTGTTCTTCATTTTTTTTATGTTTATTTCTCCATTTCTTTCTATTTCATCTTTTATTTTTCATTTTTTTTGGTCGAATTATTTTCTGTTTGCATGCATAGAGTTAAAAGAAAAGAAAATTAGTTAAGTGCATTACCTTTAATTGTCAAGTTAGTTTTTGTCTCTGTTTATATCTTCTTTTAAAGAAAAGAATGCCGATTTTGGGCAACTTTGATTAGTCTTCATTCATTGGTTTCTTTTAATTTGGTTCGAGTTTTGGGCTTTGAAAATCAGAAGCCAAAGGAGAGACCAGCCCGGGTTTTCAAAGGCCCATGTCTGATTGCCTTGGGTCAGTTTGACCCACTTGGGTTCCTGAGGTAAAAAGCAAAGGTTCGAAGGTTAAATTAGGAATTGTAGGTAGGGGAATCATTTGTAACAGCCTAAGGAAACTTCTGGGAAGCTGGGTGTTGGGACTAATGTGGGAATTTGTTTTTTAAACTAAGGTCCCCTAAGGCAAAATGAAAACATAAAAAGGTACAAAGTGCAAAAACTAATACCTTTGAGCTGCCCTAATGCCTTGCCTATAAAGGCACCATGACTTGATATTCAAGTCAGATTTTAAGAGACTAAAAAACTTCAAAAACTGAAACGGCTGATCTTTGAAAAGAGTATTGATTTCTGTATTTCTTGGTTTAAAAACTGCTGAAAATTAGCTTGATTTCTGGATTTCTGATTTTCCCTATTAGCTAGAACTCATGAAAACTACAGATTCTTGCATTTGGGTAAAAATGATTTTGAATTTTGGGATTTAAAAGCTGGTTTTGAAGTACTATTGTGTTGCTGAATTTGGGATGTTCTCTGCTGCTTCTGGCTGATCCTTCACTCTTTGTTTCTCTTTCAATTTCCAGGTATTCTTGGCATTATGGACATCACTTGAGTGTAACATGAAGTTTTGGATTTAGAAATATTATAAAGACTGAATGTTATCTTTTGTTAAATTTCATTTTTTTATCCTATGTATGGCTGTACTATTTAGCTTTAGAAATGTTTTGATTAGTATATCAATTATAGGCAGTATGCCATGGTATGAGGTTGAAGTCTTAAGCATTTTGATCCTTCTGTTTAGTTATCAATGTTTTGTTTGAAATTGGCCATAGGTAAAAGAAAGGCTTGGGTTTGTATTGACATGTAATATTTAGGTTGGTTTTGATTTGTTTATTGACGTTTGAGTACTATGTGATTGGATCTAATGTTGGAAAGTTTGTTTAGATTTGAAGTTAGGGTGAATGTTGTATGGTTTGTGCATTTTTTAGAAATGTTTCTGAATTCAAATCATGAGCTTCTTTGGTCAGTCTTGAATTAGAATTTTAATTTGAATGCTGAACAAATGAACACTGCTTTGCCCCTGAAGGGACTCGATCTTGAGTCCCAGATCTTCAGCAACTTCGCCTTGTATTAGGCTTGGGTTCTCTTTGGGCCCAATGTTCATCCTCAAATGCTGCAATTGGCTGAATCTCAGGTAGACTTGGCCCTCAAAATAAAATTCAGAAAATTCATGTTATTAATTTGTACTCAATTAGTTAGAGCTCAGAATTTAACAATGTTGATCTGATTTCATGTTTTATGAGCATTAGCTGACTTGTGTCTTCAACCATTTTTCATAATTTGTTGTTCAATGATCTGGGCCTTCACTTGGGCCCTGGACCATGAGGTTGCGTAAGCAGAGGTGCATAGCCTCGTATTTGGGCTTGCCATGTTTCTTTTTTTTACCCCCATCTGAATGCTATTATTGGTCCAAACCAATTCTCGAATGATTAGCCTTATTTCTATTTGAAGCAATCTCCCTTATTTGTTCGTACCTTTAGTTTTTTTTATAAGTGCATTTCCAGTGCTCTTAATGTCGAATTAATTGGACTCATTAATTGGTTGAGGTGTGCTATATTAGCCAAACGTATATTTTATGGCCTAATTCGATTATATATTGAAATTAGAATTCGAGGTGCGCCATTAGCGAATTTTCCATGGCCCTCACAAACTTCAAGGCGCGTAGTTGCTTTGGGCGCGCTATTTTAAAAATTACCTTCCTAAACTCGGGTGTGCATTTCACGTGACCCAAATCCAAATCTTAACAACGTTAAATAAAATGTGTCTCGGACTGCGGGTGCATTTCATGTGGCGTGGTCCAAAGACGTATTTTAGATGACGTTGAAATCTTTCTTAAAATAATTAAAAGCGGTATTAAAGTTAAAAATGCACATAGGTTTAAAAGTGTTTTTAAAATCAGATAAATAGGCCAATAATAACAGTTGAGCGACCATGCTAGAACCACGCAACCCGGGAATTCCTAACACCTTCTCCCGGGTTAACAGAATTCCTTACCCAGATTTCTGTGTTTGCGAACTGCAAAACAGAGTCAATCTTTCCTCGATTCGGGATTTGAAACCGGTGACTTGGGAAACCATAAATTATCCCAAGTGGCGACTCTGAATCTTTAAATAAATAAATCCCATTTCGATTGTCACTTTAAGTTGGAAAAAGTTCCCTTATATACCCTTCTGGGGGTAGTGAAAAGGAGGTGTGACAGCTCTGGCGACTCTGCTGGGGACAAGAACCCAGAATCTCTGGTTCAGGGTTCAAGAATTCGAGCTTAGAATAATTGTTATATTTGGCTTTATTTATTATCTGGTTTTATTTACATGTTTGGGCCTAATGTGCTAAATGTTGCTTTTTACCGCTTTGATATTGTTGAACTGTATATAAATTGTTGCGAAACCCTCCTCTCTCTGAGTCTTCTAAATCATCTGGGAAGTGTGCACTTCGTGTAACTTCTTTTCTGTTAGAGTCTTATCCCAAATTTTAGAACGAGGTTCGGACAAGTTGCAAAGTCGGTGAAGTTTCTGTATTCCCGGTACGCTGCCCCCCCCCCCAGCTCGAGCTGTTCGCTCGGGTAAGCCAGGTCTAGAACCATAAACCCAGGTTTTAAACCTAGTATAACAAAACCTCATGCCGGATCCCTAGTAGGAACGTTTGTTTGCATCACGTGCATTTGACTTTGGAGGCTCAACACAGGGGTTGGGCCTGTCTAGGACAGGTGTACCCGAAATGAAAAGACCATCCTGATGCATCCTACTTGCTACTCGTGCATTTATTTGCTTCAGATCTGCATGTTGACCGCCTTATGAATAATAGGAGAAAATTGGGAAAAGAAAATAGCAATGTGAGGGCTAAGAGAGATAATTACCTGTTTTGAAAAACCAATGTCCAAAAGGTACTGAAACTCTGCCGAATTTTTTTTTGGTTTCCAAAAAAAGCTGGTTTTGTTTTCATTTTTGTCAAATCTACCCGAACTACGCCAGTTTGATTCTCACCGAATGTGGGATACGTAAGCAACCCCCATCGGGTCCAACTTCCCTTTTGCAAAAACAGCCCAGAAAGAACAAAAATTTTATTTTTTTTGTAAATAAGCAGGGTGATGCCATTCTTGTCTAAAATAGCCGAATGTCCCCAAAAGGGCACCGGAAGGCCGTTCTTGCAAGAACAGCCACCTTTGGTCATTTTTCAAGGTCTTGGCCGGTTAGCAAACACAGCCTTAAAATCTTCTTCCTAGAAGTGCTGAAAGGCCGTATTGGCAAAAGCCGGATATTTTTATGAAAATTTTGAAAAATAGTGATAACTTTTTCTTGAGTCTAAATGAGTCATAATTTTTCTCTTAATTAAAATCACCATAATAAATGTGCAGTATGAGCACAGATGAAAATGAACCCTTCGCAGCTCTTAAAGAGATCCCCTAACAGCTTCACATGTGGTGGAACGATTTAGGGAAAGACAGTAGAGGAACCGTGGTCAAGGTTTTGGGTGGCCTTATCGGACTTTTGAATGTCAAGCCAAGATTGGACGTGATTGAAGCCCAGATACCTTTTTGGGATCCAACTCGCAATGTGTTTCTCTTTTCTGACTTCGAGCTCACACCCACGCTAGAAGAAATTGCGGGTTACGCCGGCCTCAGTGGAAACCTTAGAAGTCTTTACCCTGTTTCACCAAGACCGGTATCTCCACACAAATTTCTCGACATGTTGAGTATTAGTCGGGACGTTCAGGATTGGAGTTTGTCTGAAGGGTATTGCACTTTCCAGTTCTTGTATCAACGCTATGGTAACCCCCAAGGATTCGAAGCACCGAACACCGATTTGACTCATGCCGGAAATAAAGATAAGTGGGAGGCAAGGCGAGGTTTGGTTTTTGTAGTAGCATTCTTGGGTATTGTAATCTGTCAGCGAGAAGACGGTAACATAGAATTGGGTGTCATGACCCAAATCCACTACGGGTCGTGATGGCGCCGGACACTGTTGTCAGGCAAGCCAACTAACTCATCCATTAAGTTCTCTTTTAATAATTTAAAAAAAAATCTAAGAGTTTTACCTCCATTTTTCATATGTAAAACAATCTCTGTTTAAACTCAAAGGAAGAAATAATTATTAATACACACCTTTCAAAGAAAACTATCCCAGAACTCGGTATCAGAAGTGCATGAGCCACTACTGATAAGGAAAATAAAATACAATGTCTGTCCGAAATACAGTGGACAAAGAATAAATAAATGACATATTAGAAGGGAACTACACTAGCTGCGGGTCGTCTCGAACAATGCAGCTCACCTAGTCCCCAAATCATCCGGGCTGCCATCTAATGCAAGATATACCTGTGCAAATAAAATGCACAAAAGTGTAGTATGAGTACGTAATCAACGTGTACTCAGTGAGTATCCCGCCTAATTCCGAAGGGGTAGGGACGAGATGGCCAACTTCGACACTCACTAGAGGTCCATTAACAATATTCTATAAGTGTGAGAATAATCATGGATTTATATAGAAGTCCTAACTGTGAGACCAAATAAACAGGTAAACACCTTCAACATTAAATCGAGGGCTTCCAAAGTCTATTCTTTATTATCTTATCAGTTCATATTAAGCCACGTAGGGCCAATTCCACGCTTACCATTTTCAAGTAACAATTAAACATGCGCAAATCACACCGAGGCGACGGCCCGCTCCAACAGAAATGTAAACTGTGCACTGCCGAGGTTTGAGCGGCACGAACTATAGATGCATCTATTTTCACCGAGGCGTTCGGCCCGTTCCATAAATAAACACATATCCTGCTCGCGAATCATCCATGCGATGCAGGCACACATAAAGTACAAGCTCAAGTAGGAAATTAAGAGCTCATCGAGGATAATCCTCCAAATAAACAACTTTTCTCTTTTTAACATTTCAGGAAAAATTACTATTAAATCTCTTTTAAAATTCCTTTACCAGTTCAAGGTGATCTAATCAATTCAAACTATCAATGAGTTCACAGTAATCCAAATATAACATGCTTTCGAGTCCTAGACTACCCGGACAATAGCATAATAGTAGCTACGCACGGACTCTCGTCACCTCGTGCGTACGTAGCCCCCACAAATAGGAGCACATAATCAATTACTTCACCTATGGGGTAAATTCCCCCCTCACAAGATTAGAAAGGAGACTCACCTCGCTCCAAAGATCCATAACCGGCATTCTACGTTCCTCCGAAGCCTTGAACCAACGCACAATGCACCAAAACTAGCCAATTAACGACAAGCTAATGAGAATACACTCAAATACTCAATAACAAATTCAGATTATAAAATTCCCAACTCCGCCTAGTGATATGACCAAAATGCCCTCGGGCCCACGTGCCCGGAATTCGAAATTTTTGAAGATAAAGGTTACCCATGACCTTAGGAACTCAAATATATAATTTTCTCCTAGTTCCATACTCAAATTCGTGGCTAAAATCCAAGATTATAATTTTCTAGGTTTTTCCACCAAAACCCCCAAATTTACACTAATCTTCATGCTTAATTCCAAACATAATTGATATATTTAACTCAAAAGTGATGGGGATAACTTACCTCAACATAGATGACGAAGTTCCACTCTTTGGAGCTCCCCAAATCGCCCCAAGCCATGAGAAATGAAAGAAATGATCCAAAACCACGATTTAAATTAACCTTACTGCTTCAGCGATTTTCGCTTCTGCGGAGGCCAAACCGCATCAGCGGTTCCGCTCCTGCGGTCAAAAATTCCGCTTCTGCAGTTCGCCCAGGTTGCCCCCTTTTTCGCCTCTGCGATAACCACTTCCGCAGATGCGATCTCGCTTCTGCGGAACCTTGACCGCATCTGCGGTCCACGATCCTTCGCACAAGGTCCGCTTCTACGGCGTCCTCTACCGCTTCTGCGGGCCGCTTCTGCCGTCCCATTTCCGCAGAAGCGGAAATACCAGCAACCAGCAGACTCCGCCTTCCCACAAATCCATTTTCGATCCGTTGACCACCCGGAATTCACCTGAGGCCCCCGGGACCCCAACCAATCATACCAACCAGTCCCAAAACACATTACGGACTTGCTCGAGGCCTCAAATCATATCAAACAATGCTAAAATCATGAATTACACCCCGATTCAAGCTTTATGAACTTTGAACTTTCCAACTTCTATTTCCGATGTTTAAACCTATCAAATCACGTCCGATTGACCTCAAATTTTGCACACTAATCATATTTGACATTACGGACCTACTCCAACTTTCGGAATTGGATTCCGACCCCGATATCAAAAAGTCAACCTCCGGTCAAACTTCCCAAAAACCTTCAAATTTCAATCTTTAGCCAAATGGCTTCAAAATGACTTACGGACCTCCAAATTTACTTCCGATCACGCCCCCAACTCCAGAATCACCATACGGAGCTATTCACAGACTCGGAATCCCAAACGGACATCGATAACACTGAAATGCACTTCAAGCCAAACTTATGAAATTCCTTCTAAAATGCTAACTTCCACAATAGGCGCCAAAACACTCCCGGGTTATCCAAAACCAGAACTGGGCATACGCCCAAGTCTGAAATCATCATACGAACCTGCTGGAACCTTCAGATCCTGATTCCGAGGTCGTTTACTCAAAAGTCCATTCCTAGTTCATTCTTTCAACTTTAAGCTTCTCAAATGAGAATTCTCTTTCTAAATCAACTCTGAACTTCCCGGAACTTAATTCCGACCACGCGTACAAGTCATAATACCTGAAATGAAGCTGTTCATGGCCTCCGACTGCTGAACGGAGCGCTAGGACTCAAAACGACCGGTCCGGTCGTTACATTCTCTCCCTCTGAAACAAATGTTCGTCCTCGAACGTGCTGAGAATTATGCTGGAGTAGTCTGAAATCACTGTCTAACACCTCGTGCACCTTCCCGTGCTACCACAACTCAGTTGAGCTCATCAGCTCGATCAAATTTTGAAGATATTCCCTTTTTATTAAAGCAAATAAGCCTTAGGGCCCAATTCCAACATCCGAAATTCTATGCCCGACCTGCTTCCAACATACAATCACCAAATCGATCACTACATGCTGTACCCAAACGTGACTGCATATCCTTGCTGAATTTGCACTTCCCCTCATTTTACTCACCGGATCACGATAACATTTTCTGTTCAACTTAGTCAAAATTCCACGAATCTGGTGCTCCCATTGCACCCCATAACATACATAGGTCTTACTCACATTCTTACAACACCGCCACAACGGAAGAGATGTGAAGAAATTCATAATCACTGCCGAGTCAATCAATCATTGAGTCTATACTTCTGGCAAGAAACATTACCATATTCTGAAACAAGTGGAGATCTTGCTCCTTAACATACTCTATATAGTCAGATTGCACTGATCCAGATTCCAATGGGCTCACCTCACCCAGTACTAACTGCTCAGGCCATAAGCCACCCCGGACATAATCAAAATTCTCATGTGATACCACAATGTGCCAATAGGCTGCCATTTTAAAATGCGATACAAAAAGAAAAATGAACTCTGAAAGGAATTATCTAACTCCCGCACTAATACGGACTTCCCTTAGAAAATAGGAAACATAACACAATAAACAGATATGGGAAACTATACTGAACATTATGCTGTTGCGGCGCGCAACCCGATCCAAACAACATAACCATGGCGGCGTGCCAACCGATCCAAACAACATAACCATGGCGGCGTGCCAACCGATCCAAATAACATACCCATGGCGGCGTGCCAACCGATCCACACGTAGAACTCACATAAGGAGATATACTTCGAGCTAAATTTGCTCATTACAACAGCATACCAAATATCGGTCATAAGCACGCTAAGTGCATAATACCATACCTGAGGGAGCATATAGCGTCATAAGCTACAAAACTCAAGCACAACTAGGGTGCAATATACAGACTGAATCTCAAGAGCCATCCTGTTCATAGAACATCATCTCTGCACGGATCTTCAACACATAAGAAATTTCTCAAGCCGTCTCGCAACTCTCACGGCGCAATGCATCACTACATGGAATGTCTGACAACAAAATAACACCCTGACTACCCCATAAGGAGCGCATTACTGAAATGAACACAACTGGCCTGACATAGAGCCCAAATTCACATTTACACCCATCCATCGACCTCAAGTCGATCCTGATCATATCAAACTAAGCCAATAACCTTTCAAAGGTCCATACTAATTTTTCCTCTTCTCATAACACACAAGGACCACCATCATAACCGGAGCAAACCTCCACAGTCCATAACCCAATAAACAGAGTGCCCTCCGGGCATAAATTCTCAAATTAATGATATTACCACAATCCTCATACTTGGTCTAGACCTTAAATCAGTCAAGTGACTACGTGCCACATTTATGAAACCTGTGGGACACTCCCCCACAATCTACCATAACAATTTACTTGGTCTTACCTCCAACCCACCGACCGCACTAACGCTGAAAGCGATCAAGAATCATTAACCATGATACAAGCCCCCTTTACCAGGCACCAATCTCAGGGGACACTGAAGACAATGCCAATTTACCTTAAACGCCGAAGCTCCTTTCCTGCTCATCCGAGCCCGTGACATCCTTACCAGCACCAAGCTGCAACCTTGATCCTCACTTTGAATTCCCATGCTACTCACTGCACCAATGTGCCAACATACGATAGAACATGATTTTTAACATTAACATTTTAACACTTCATCATATAAGAACCTTTCACTTAACTCACTTCAGGAGAAACATAGCAACGCACGGGCGAATACTCATAATCGTAAAATATGCAACCATCCAAGTAGTGGTCTAAGCCACCATAGCCCCTTCCGGAATCTGCTTCCACGCAACATGCCACAACAATAGAAGGCCTCTGAATAACATCATTTGCGGCGGCTGACAAGCCTGATACGTGCCATCACCAATCACTTACATAACTCGATCACGCTGCAGAAACTGACTGCCAACACCAATATGCCAAATTCAACTATGGCCAATCAACTACCTTCTTCCAATTTATCCTTGATTGCCTTAAAGATATCACTGATGTCTTCCAGCACATAACATACTCCCTCTGCACTCATCCTGAGCGACCTCGAATCATGAGACCATGCTGTCTCAAATCCCATATACTGACTCGCATCTCTCAAATGCCATACTGCAAGCCAAAACATCACAGAACGTCCTGAGTCTCCATTCGTAAGCTGCTGCATAAGCTTGATTCTCAACTGCGCCTATAGGCTCGACATCATTAAGTATTATACTTCCTCTTTTGAATTTTTACTAGGACGGCTGCTGAGAGCCACCCGCTCTGACTTGGCCCGGAATATAATCAACTCCATAAATCTTATAACACATGAATACCCTCTCGACGAGGCACCCGGTGGAATCACTTCCTTGAAACCTGCATTTATACAAGGCATAAGTCCTGAATCCTTCCCAAGTTTGATTATGAGCCACTAAGGCCAACCATAACATGCCTCCAACGAGTCCTTTGCTCAAATTACCACTTATGGTCTTTTTCTGTAGCTGAGATAACCCACCAAGATATTAATAACTGGAGACCTCGCAAGTAGCCAACCATGAAACCCAAATCACAAGCAGTGGGACTCTCCCACTTAGCTTGAAGCCATTATTACCAAA